>NC_142677.1:11759137-11986637 GCF_964200805.1 Pocillopora damicornis | reverse complement strand
AAGGCATTCTCCATCATAACTGCAGCGTTGAATTTCAAGCCAACGAAGTACGCAAAGTGAAAAAGTTCGAACAAGGATTTATAAGCGATCCCATAGTGCTCAGCCCAAGTAACACTGTGCGTGACGTTATGGAAATTAAAAAGAAACATGGCTTTTCCGGAATACCGCTAACAGGTGAGAAATGTATACCTTTTCAAGGTCTTAGAGGGAGCCCGCAAGAAATCTTTATCCTGTACACAAAAGTCATTTGGCGCGAGTTTTTTAAGACCTGACAATTGCGTCTTCATGTCTGCAGCGATCATAAGTGCTACGTTTCCGTCAAACTCTCGCGTGATGGCATGAGTCATTCAACCATTTACTCTTTCATTTGTCTGCTTGTTTGTTCCTCAGATACTGGTCTTCTTGGCGGTGTCTTGGTTGGAATTGTCACATCACGTGACATTGATTTTCTGGCTGAGCATGAATATGATTTGAAGCTGGACAAAGTCATGACACCACGAGATCAGCTGATTGTGGCCCAGTCCGGATGCAGCCTGAAAGAGGCCAATCAAATCCTACAGAAAAGCAAAAAGGTCAGTGTTTTACTCTTTGCGCATTGAGGTTGCGCATCGCTTGAGACTGTATCTATTAAAATCGATGTGCATATAACCTCTCTCAAAATTATTCATAGATTATCCAGCAGACGAGTAATAAAAATGGACAAAGCGATCAGCTTAATACTGATTTCTCGAGTAAAGTAGAACCAAAGCAATCCCGGATGACTTTCGACAATCAATTGGAAACTGTTTTGTCTGTGTGAAACAAAGATCTCGTGTGATTCTCAGTAAAATGTAATTTCGATTTAGAAATAGCATCGTTTTGTAAAACACTTAATGCATTTTACCTATCATACAAAGTTGGCACCTCTCTATGTCTGAAGGAAAGTTCTGGAAGCTTTTTATTCGCCTCTTCTTATCTTTCACGCGAACGCAAAACCCTATTTATAGGCATGCAGTTGCAGAAAGACCGAAAGCTTAACCCGATCATATCCTGAGCGTTGTCCGAAGGCTTCAGTTATGTCGAGCAAATGCTGGCTACGTTAAATGACGAGTTTATTGAATTGTGTCTCCTGTAGGCGAAGCTTCCCATCGTCAATGATGAAGGAGAGCTAGTGTCGCTTATGGCACATACAGATTTAAAGAAAAACCGCGATTTTCCACTGGCATCAAAAGATGGGAAAAAACAACTGTTAGTCGGAGCTGCTGTAGGCACGCGTGAGGAAGATAAACTTAGAATTGAGGCTCTTGTTCAAGCTGGGGTCGATGTTGTTGTGCTGGACTCGTCCCAAGGAAACTCTGTCTTTCAAATTAACCTTATAAAGTACATCAAAGAGAACTACCCGAATCTGCAGGTATGTTTTCAGAGCATTTTAAGAAAATCTATTACGATCATGAACGCACTTAGAGAGTCACCGTCCTTTCTCGTCCGCTCGCCTCTCACCGGGTTTAATTCCTGGACCTAGCCTCTCATGTGACTTGAGTCTGCTGCTGGTTCTCCGGTCCTCCGGTTTTCCTCTCAACAGACCAACATACCAAAATCCAATTCGACCTGGAGACAGTGGACAGTGGACACATTGTAAAACGTCCATTGCCAAATTTCCATTGATTTTGCGAATGAAACTTTAAGTGGGTTTAGAGATGCTCTTCTTACAATTGGCCTCGTGGATTTCTTGTGATCCTCGAGTGTTTTCCTGTTTGAACTTCGTTTGAATCCGTTGTAACTGTTACTTCCTCTCGCAGTTGGTAATAATTTCCCTTTGCTTTGTACTTTACTTGGTGGGAAACGCGATGGCTAAAATAATAAAAACCATCTTCTTCTCTCCTTTCTCTTGAAGGTGATAGCCGGAAATGTTGTGACCGCTGCTCAGGCAAAAAACCTGATAGACGCAGGCGCGGACGCTCTTCGAGTGGGAATGGGAAGCGGGTCAATTTGTATTACACAAGAGGTTATGGCAGTCGGTCGGCCCCAGGCCACAGCTGTATTCCGGGTGGCAGAGTATGCGCGAAGGTTTGGGATACCTGTGGTTGCTGATGGTGGAATTAGAAATGTTGGTCACATTTTAAAGGCGCTTTCTCTTGGAGCATCAACTGTCATGATGGGTTCGCTCCTGGCGGGGACCACAGAGACACCCGGAGAGTATTTTTTCTCGGATGGTGTTCGACTAAAGAAGTATAGAGGTAAAGGCCAACTATAGCACAAAGTACTTTTTTTTCACCTTGGGAAACACTTGGCGATATTTTCCATCGATAGGGGCAATTTAGATCTCCATATTCATTGCAGGCCTTTCCGCGTTATTTCCGACAATTTAAAACTGTTTCGATGGCTTTCTCTCTTAATTTTTCAATTCAGATATGTGAGCAAACCGTACTTAAACCTTCCGTCATAAGATTGAGTGATATATGTAGTGGAGATAAGCAGGAACTCAAAACAATTTCCGTTTTACTAATATAAGATTTTGAAACTAATGAACTGTCGTGATGTTTCACAATGCACTACTCGAGCATTTCAGAAAACCCTGCAATGAAAGTATCTTTAAATGAAAATCTTGTTTATCTTTATTTTGTTTCACGCCTGTATACTCTACCTGTTTAAAAAATTGCGCAAAAATGTTTTTTTTAGCAAAGGAAGTAACAAATTTGCTGCTATCCATTGCGTGCAGAGAACGCATTTATCAATTCAGAAGGTCATGAAGGCTATGAACAGTTCCGCCCGCCAAATAACCACCCGGAAATTTGAAAGTTTGTATTAAATTAGGCAATCAAAGCCACACGAGATGATCTTTATCCGTGGAGAAAGACTGTTTATCCGTTAAGTGGGTTTAAAAAAGATGAGAAATCTTTCCGGCTCTATTAATTAAAATCTCTCTGTATGTTTTCTTTACCTCTTGTGTTCCATTAATATAAAACTCGTTGATCTATTTTAAATGGTACGCCAATTGCGCAATAAAGAACAGTTGTAGTAGGTGTAAGCGACAGCAGACACCTTTTTCGCCGCGAGGAATTTTAACAAACCGACAATTTTTCAATTCCGACATATGCCTGCCTTCAATTTGATTTATGTTTTAAGGTTGGTGTGCCGTCTTTCCAAGCGCCTTTCCATTCCTTCAAACCTCAAAGAAGCTTTGGTTGATTGATAGATAATTTTCTTTCCACTCAATTGCTCTAAGGTATTAATGGCATCTACGAATAGAATCTGCTGATCTCTCGACTTAGAGTTTGAATCATGTCCTGACGAAAAAGGTTTCCATCCGGCCTTAACCGTTTCATTATATACACATTAATTGATGATACTGTTTTATTCTTAGTCTCGGTGGTAATATCTTTAATTTCCTGCGGGTAAAGGAATTATAGCCTCTTATTCATATATTTAGAAATAAATTGGTATATGATGAATCATTAAACGTAACATATATGTCAGAAACGCGTTGAGAAGCTTAGTGCACTCTCGGTGGTGCATTTGCTTATAACCGTTTCGATTTTTCTCGGTCTCTATAGGCTCTCACTCAACAACTCATTGTCTTCAATTAAGACACGTAGAGCTATCATTAATTTACACTGATTATGCCAAAGTTTCGGTGTGCCTGTCTCACAAATGCTTACCACAGATGGAAACATGAAGTCTTGTTCGCGTTGTTCCCTCCACTGTCGTGGGTGATCTCGCTCTCTGTGGCGAGAACTTTCAAGGAGTAATGATTTTACCCTGGATGGGAAGTCGATTCCATCAGAGGTAAACCATTACCTTTCGTCACGTCAAGTTCGAGCGTGCTAACCACAAGCAGTCTTGTATCGCATGTTTGAGTCTGATGATAAAAACGAATGCGTTATGAGATTCACACTTATTTCAGTGGTTATAGAGTGAGAACTGAGATGGTGGATATTTGAGCTCAAATACAGAGTGGTGTTACATTGATCTCTCACCAACATGGAACAATGAAAAAAACTGTGGGGTCCCTTTAATGATCCGAATCTCGTTCTTCCGATTGCCGGCCGATTGTCTTCCGATCCGAATTGATGTTTCATGACGCACAAAACTCGGTCTTACTTTTAAACTTACGCATAAACTGATAAACGAATGAAGTCCAACCGGCTAATCCAGCTCGTATGCTTCTTTTTTCGATAGGTATGGGCTCACTGGACGCGTTGGAGCATGGATCAAGCCAAAGTCGTTACTTTGTAGAAAGCGACAGACTGAAAGTGGCGCAAGGGGTGTCTGGAACGGTGCCAGACAAGGGAAGTGTCCACCGCTTTGTTCCATATCTCTACGCGGGTATTCAACATGGTTGCCAAGACATGGGTACCAGGAGCCTCTCTGCCACTCGATCCATGATGTATAGCGGTCGACTTAAGTTTGAAAAAAGGACTCCGTCGGCGCAAAAGGAAGGAGGCGTCCACGGCTTGCATTCATATGAAAAAAGGTTATATTGATGGTCAGTGAATCTTGTGAATATACCGCGTGACATTGCTGGAACCTTGCGTGACAAGTGCTTGCGACGTAACTTGTACGTGTACAGTGTACGAACGGTCCTCTTCAAAAGTCCTCTATTGTGGTGACACATATTACAATTGTGTAATGCTTAAGCACCTTTCCTTGGTTTCGAAAGTTACCCTATAGAGGGCTTGCTCTGCGAGAAATGAGGACTCACCTAAAGAGTTCCGTACCAGTTTGATAATTGTGTGACATGTATTGCATTTGTGTGACGCTTAGTACCTTTGAAAACCTTAGCTGAAGAGTTCCCCATCAGTTTACTGTTGTGTAACATGCATTGAAGTTGGTGTACTTTAGGGAACAGAACTGTTGTATGACATGATACGAGTCTACGTGACTTGCGTTACCTCTGTTTGGTTTTTGCTCAAGACGGTGCGATCAAATCATTATGAGATATCTGTACTCTTTTGAAATTGTAGATCTTAATGACGAATAACACATCTTGATATTTAGTAAACTTGTGAAAACATGAAACTTTGTCTGTGTGTAAGTGATCACTTCAAATAAAACATGAGAGCATATCTCGAACCTTTTTAAAAAGTGTTACGATTAAGGAGCAATAGAGCAGTGTTAGACAGTGCTATTGTTGAAACTAAAATTGGTACAACTACACCATATGTGCCCATATCTGACGAAATGCACAGTGAACTTGCAAGTGAACATGAACTTGCAGTTTGCGCTTACGTTCAAGTGATTTCTACATCTGCCGAATGACTGCCTTCATTGCACAGTTAGACTGGTGTACGTTACAGAAAGAATTGGGAAGGGTTGGCGGTAGCCTGTGTTAGGCCTTTAAACAGTGGAGAGGAGCGACATGTGGGCGTACGTACGTCGACAAGCAAGCGCACCCAACGGTTGTTGTTGCCAGGGAAACGGCTGTGTCGCGTCTCGTTTTCTCTTTCTTAACGCTCCCGTTTAGTCCGCGACCATGATTTTTCGCGCGCCCATATTCTGCTCTTTTCCACAGATCGGGATGGTTGCAGAATTTTTGGGCTTCGTCAATAAGGAAATATGTTCTCTTTTTGTCATTTCGCCATTTATTTGCTCCTTCATTCATGAGAGTAGTCAGCATGTAATTTCTCCTTATAAAATGCCCCCGAATCATTTATTGGGCTCATGAGAACAAAGGAAATGATCGCCAACCTAAGAAGCTTTGATTGTCAAACAAATTCTCCTTGTCGGTACCAATGGACATGAAAAGAGTAGGGTATAGAGAATATGAATGTTCGAAGGCTGTATCGCTTACCTATCCTTTTTCAATCAATTATCGCTTCACTGTTTTGTTTCGTTTCGAGTTTTGTACCACGGACAAACGAGTGAGTATTTTAAACTTTTATTTCTCAAAATCGACACTCTTTAGCTTTAAGTACAATGCATCAACGTCAACGTGTTCTATTAAATTCGCGGCAACCTGTACCGAGGAAGACAAAACAATTTATGTTCAGCCATAAACCTGTGAAAAGAAGCGGGGGCAACATCATCCCCAGAAAGAAGCGAACAGTCAACGAGGAGGCCTTCTTTCCAGTTTAACCAGCGTGGCGTGAAACGAAAAAAAGTGGGACAGAAACTCGTTATCACTAAGGATGGGCCGATAACAAATATTCGATACCAACGATACCGACGTCCACTCGGAAAATTAAGATACCAGCGAAGAGTATCGATGCTTTCGAAACTGCACGTGACATGTCTGCGCTTTGATTCACCCCACCGACAAGGAGCCAAAAATACTCTGGGCTCGAAAATGGGAAATGAGCGCTACAGTGTACCAGTCTAAGTGGCGTGTGAACGGTGTAAGAGTGGACCGATCGACAACCGTGAGTTTCGATTAAGAACGTCCTTAATCGGGTTTTAAATTTTTGACTGTCTTGTTCATGCTCCTACGGAATACTGAACACTGCATAACATTAACAGTGCTAAATAACCCTATTTTTTCGTCAATCAAATCATGTGACTTACCATTCGACTCAATAATGTCACAGCATCGAAATCGATATCGAAGAAAAACGTCAGTATCATATCTGGTATTGTATCGATTCGGAAAAAGCATATCGGTCCGTCCTTAGTTCTCACTAACGAGTGGCGCACGCGCGGTCATTACTGGCCGAGGCATTGGCCGTGACGTTTTGTGTGGGTGAGTGTCACACAATTCTCACCAGTCTTGGCGTGACACTTCAAATATGGACTATTCCCGGAAAGAAGGACTGCTTGTTTCCTGAACATGCGAAAGCTATAAAAGTTGCCTTTTTCAACAATATCAAATAAGATCGCAAGAAATAATGTATTTATAAATATTATCTAATTTACAAGCTATTTCTCATCTAATCTCTTATGGACCAGGACTGTAGAACTTTGTCCTACTCGCGTTTTTTTTTACAGACAAGCTATGTATAAAAAAATAATAATAAAGAGCGTTTTTAAACGCTTTTGACTCTAAGCGACAATTTTTATCGACTCTTTTATTATAAATAAAAGAAATGTCGTCCCGATTTTTTCGAAGCGTCCCTGTCACAAACGCTCAGAAAACACATTCCCCGATTGCCTAGAAAGAGAAGCACAACATGTATGTTCTAGAAAAACTCTGAACAACAACTTAAAATGCCAAAGCCTGTTTATACACATTTCGAAAACAAACTTACTTCGATTGAAAAGATGCTTTGAGTTTGTGGTTCTGTGTCGAAACTTAACAAAGATATTTTTTTACACTCGATATACTCCCAGCCACATTTTTCCTTGGATAAAAAAAATGCTTAATTGTTTTGTACGCACGTACGCTTTAGCCGCGATGACAGATGACGGAAATCCTAAAATCTTGACCATGATTTCCGCTGGGTCAGTAAAACTGTGATAAAAGGTCAAGTTAGCGATGAAAAACGGGCGTTACTCACGTACCATGTGATAATGAAAATGCGTTAAATCCGCCTACCTTGAGAGGTCTGAGGTCTTTAAATAATTTAGGTTCGATTGCTAGACGAAATGGAGATCACTGACGGAAATAGAGTCTAATTATGGCACATATTACAAATGAACTTCGCCCTTGCCATATGGCGCAGCCACGAGGGTCGTGAGATTATCCCCACGAAAAAATCTCTTCTATGGCTTTAACTACACCGCTGCACATACAAATGGCGCTGAACTTTTCCACGATTTTTTGTTTTACTTTAAATGATCAAACATTTTCATCCAAGTCGTGTTCAAATGGAGCGTCACTATATTCTGAGTTTCCCTTTTCAAACGGATTGAATACTGTTTGACTTCAAACAGTAAAGCCAAGGATATAAGCACGCGAAACTACTGCACTTCCCTGAATTGAAAACGAGATCTTCTGGCTAGGATCTTCGTGATCTTTAAGGCATATTCAGCTTTCAATTCGAGGTGCCATTTTCCAATTCTAAATTCTCAGTGAGTTTCTTGATCTGCGCAATGATTTTTAGGGCGGGTCCAAGTCTGATTGACATTCGAGTTAACAAATGATCTTCCTGCATCAAAACAAATGAATGTCCATCAATGTGTTCCTCCCTGAACGCATGCGCAATTTCAGCAGACCCCGTCAACGAAGCGACGAACTGACAAACGTCATCAACTGTCCATTCCAGTACATTCTCGTTTAAATCTGGTCGGAAACGAGGCACAAGCTTGTGTGGCGATACTCGTGACGATTCTTTAGGGTTCGGAGAGGCTTTGGGTGTAGCTGTTGGACTTTGTCTTTCATCTGAGGCTGTAGCAACTTCGGGACTTCTTCGTATTACACAATCGCGGTCAGCGGTCAATGCCTGAGAGTGTCGGTTTTCGCTACCGATTTCAGCCTCTTTTTTATTTTCGCAAACCTCAGGAGCAGGTCTCTCCTCCTCCACGTTCGAAATCCGGGCCTTCGTCACAAAATTATTGTCTTCCGTGTGACCGTTGACCACCGGTGTGTTCCTGGGCGATGAAGATCTGGACCCTCGATGCATTGCCAATGATGAATGTGAGACAGGGAGGCCCTGGAGCCCCGCGCGAGCGGCTGCCGCAGCAGCTGCGTTGGCTTGGATGAAAGAGGATTGGAAAGGAATGTTCTGCGTCAATGGGTTGTGTTGAGTAGGAGGTGTCAGTAGTCTGTAGTGCATTAAGCTCTGGTGAAGGGCAGATGAGACTCCCGGCAGTCCACCACGCAGGGCTTGATGGTAAATGCTAGGGCTGTGAGGTGAAGTCAAAAGCAGGGGGTCTGGTAACAACCTCGGCGAGTTGTGTGATGGACTTACGAGGGGGGAGGGACTGGGTAATTGAGTGAACGGGATGAAAGGTTGACAGTTGACTGATTGTGGTTTTTGCTGTTGTTTGGAGTTTGAGCCTGCTCGCGCCGTAAGTTCACGCGTCAGTATATCCTGGTTAACATGGTTTTCAGCAGCCCTCTCACTGTGCGAATTTAACGCATCTACAAGATCAAAACGAGAAATGTTTTCACATCTTTCACTATTACAGACAAACACTTTTTCGCAAGAACGCTGCCGGTTATACAGCTTTCCTTACTTAGAAATTTCTTGTCAGTGGCAAAAACCTTTCTTGTCACCCCATAGCAAGTCCCGAAAAAAAGGATTCCGTGAAATCGACCATACCCCTTATCAAAGTTTTACTTTGCCAATAATTAATTCTCCCCTCACTGCGACTCATCTACTCATATTCTTGTAAGTCACGAGAATTTGGGGTTAGATCAAGATAACAACTTCTTGCTGATAAGTTTGAGTATTCTTATTACCTGTTTGATGGATAACGTATGAATATCGTAAGGAGAAATAACATGTTAATCACTACTAGGAGTTAAAGGTTAATGGTAGTTATTTTGGTTGAATCCTTGGTGCTTAAGTTCACCTTGCCTTTGATGAGATTTGAGGAGAGATTGCCGAGGAATACATTATACGACCACACACAAACCATGTTGATCTGCATCTTTCTACGTAAGCGTTTCAAATGTTTGAAACAACTCAAGAGGTATCACACCAGGGTTTTAAGGGTAGCCAAGAATGAGATCATTTTTCTTTCTTGTCTCAAAAAATCGCCATAACAATGTTCTTCTCACCTTGGTGGACCGCCCTGAAAGCACTTCCTCTCCCTGAGGCACCTTGAGGTCCCCCTTGGGGTCCTCCTGGAGATCCCCCGGTTTCTTGCGAGGGAGAAATGCGAGGTGTATGATCTCTTCTAACTTGCTTGGAATTATCAACAACAGTGGCATTTGCCCATTCCGGAGGGATATCTCTGAAGAAGAACGTGTTCCTGGGGTCAAACTGGAACCTATCTGCTGTAGAAGGGAAACAGATGGAAGAGGAAGGTTAGTTAAAAACCAGTTGTTGCGAGACAGATAGATTCAACGAGGCTGAGGAAAAGGGAATTTCCTCCTTACTTAGTCAGCGCTTCTTTTCAACCTGCTTTTCTGCTACTCATCTAGTGAAACCTATAGTAAATAAATATCATTTCAACACCGCTATTTTCCGATAAGACAGTAAAATGAAAAATCTATGAAGCGTTGTGTCTCATTTTATTAGTAAAATAAGAAGCCAGCAACAATTTAAGGCAGCTGTGTGTTGACAGATTTCTGCCGCCCTCTTCAGTATACCAGAGTTCAAGCGTATCCATCACAAGTCAATTCTCAGACACCCTGGCTCGTATATTGGAAACAGCCGAAACAGAGCGGTAACTTTCAGACGAAAATCTTAACACACTTGTGAGAAGGCAAAATAACGGTCATTGACATGTCAGTCGTGCTCCTGTATTCAGAGATCTTAGAAAAGAATTTATTCGGAGATATCCATACTGATTTCATTTATCTTACTTTTTTAAAATCATGTATTTGTTGTCATGACAACAGGAACCCAGTTTGACTTAGGAGCTATATTTTCTAATGTTCGTCGGGACAAGATTGCGAAAGATTGTCACTATTTGCAATACAACCTAAAGATTTCTTATCTTAACATGTCGTACAAAACGGTGAGAGAATGACAAAGAGTCTTAGGAAAGTCACATAATATTGTGTTAATTCTGGAGATGGCATTTCCTGCGGGATACACGGGTACCACACGAGATCGATCTTATAGTGTCTCATGGCAGACTGTCTTAATGTCAACATGACCAGTGCAAATATTGCACATTTTTGGTACTAAAAAAGCGTCCGCAAGCTTTGTTTTCTTCTTCTCGTCTAAGAAGACAACGTAAGAGAAATATAAGCGAACATTTTAAAGTCGTTAATTGAGATTTGCATTCGCGAGGTGAGCACTCACAGTAACCAGTTAATTATAACGCGTTTCCGCTCTGAAAGTACATCAGGAAAACGGGTGTTAAAGTTGGCAACCAGCAGCGAAGAGTTAATCCGGCTTAGCAAGGCACGAAAAGTGAGATACCATTCAAAATTAATTTCTTTGCTAACTTGCAAGAAAGATAAAAAGGCTTGCTGCAGACACGCCGGTACCCCAGTGCGTGATCAGTGACGTCACTAATCCTAGCGCTCTTGCCTTTCGAACAACATAGTCTCACGTACTGACATTATGATGAAATGATGAATTAAGCAATTATGACAGTTTTCTTTAAATTCAGGTCTAGGGGGTTTAACATGAAAACTAAATGATAGAATAAAAAATCTAATGGCGACCTCGAATTGTCAGCATCTGGAGCAAATATATAATGACGATATTTCTTTCGCCTATTTGCGCGCAATTGAGAGTCAGGCACCAAATCCTAGTAAATTAAAACATTTGTTCATAAATGAAAAGTTAGTTTAAATATTGAGCTTATCAATCGCTTCCAGAATGACATTATAGTGGCGAAAATAAATGTACACTGCACAAATTGGGTCAAAACACTGTTCGGTAAGCAAAAGTATAGAGTCCAAAGTAACTTTTTGCTGAGCTTTCCTGTCGTTCATATTCACGGCTCAATTACTCTCCGTCTGGAATTGACTGATTTCGAGGATTTGGTTGACTTAATTGACTTGATTATTTTTCCCTGCATAATAGAACTCCTGATCAATGTTAAATGCTTAGACTAGAAAGTCAAAGACGCGTTTTCTTCTTTAAAACGGAATTGATACGCAATGGAAAAGACAAGTATCATTGACTTGTCTGTCCTTTGTGCTTTTGCTCTGTGTCCTCTGCGAGAAAAACCTAAACTGAAGTAAGTGAATTGTACAAATAAATCTGAAAGCAGAGGTTATGTTTCGTTTTGAACTACCCAATCTGCGGATTACTTTCCTTTAAAAAGTAAAGATGACATTAAGAAAAAGCAGAACATAGTTATAAGTTTAACAACATGCATCAAAACCAAAGAACCTAGTTTGCACTTCTCAGAATTTTGTTTAAAAAGCTGTAAGCTGGAACTTTTTCAAGAAAGTTTTAGGTATGTTTTGCCTTAATTTGACCCTGATCAGGAATCTACGCACAAACGTTCTGTTTGATTGGCATTATGATAACAAGATATTAAACTATTCTTTAAGAAAAGTCAAGCTTTACGCCAAAAAGGCCTTCCATGGTTGAGCGCATGGATGCTCTCTTCTGCAATTTTCATAAAATTTATGGTTTTCTTTCGCGTTCGTTCTGCTTCATTCTAACCTGGAAACGCCTGGCTGAGACTTCTTAGGCTCATTGTTCGAAAATAAAGACATAAATTTAGATTACGTATTAAAGCTTGTAGAATAGCGACAGGCGTTTTCCAAGGTATGATATTGTTTTGAGAAAGCAAACCAAAGAAGATACTAGATCCTTCGTGCAACCCGTCAAGTGCAAAATTTGCTTCAAAAGACCTCTTGAAAGAATTAGAAAATTTGGGGTTAACCTGTGATCAATTCTACGCAATAAAGATAGGTTCAAGAATGACTGCAACTCTTTAGAGCAGTGATTAAAAAAGACAATCTAAATTATAAATTCAGTATTTCAATCATTCACAGTTAATGTGATATTTTTAAATGCTTAATTAATTGTTTTTCAAAATCGAACTTTATCACTTGATGAGGGATTGCGAAATTGCTTTTTTTTTAACTAACAGAGCTTTAAGCTAAGACGATCTCAAGCTATCTGCAACTCAAACATCGGGGCTCAGTGATCACACAGCTGTGTACGCCTGAACTACCTCTCACAGATTCTCTTCGTCTAATACAAAGCTCTCACCCAGAGCGGGTGATATTTTGACTACTCTACTCTTCAAACAGCTGAGATAAGTGATTATTTTCTTGCAAAAGGAATAAACAAGGATAGGGAAAGGAGATCCGCGCAGTTGGTGAACGAACAAACATTAATCATTATAAAAATAAAACTTGACCAAACTTACTAGCTCGCCGTTTCATGGTGTTGACTTTTCCCAAGTTTTGGGGAGATAAACTTCGGGCTCGTTTCGGAGGCTCGACTGCGGGCGAAAAAGGGCTGTCGTCTAAGGGCTCAGAGCACTCCGATGCAGTGGACGAGTTTGAGTCCGGCGAATCTCTCAAATCGCCGCCACCATTGCGAACTTGGCCGCTCGTGCAGTTTTCTAGGTCAGATGAAGAGCCCTGTCTGGTACCGACGAAATGTAACCCAGGTTCGTAACCATCTTGTCTCCATACCGGCTTGGAAGAGTCCTTGCGTTTCCTAGCTGGAGAGGGCGGAGAGGAAACACTGCATTTGCTTGCTAATCTTCCCCGGTTCTGTTTCCAGGAAAACAAATGGATTAAACGAAAGGTTTGAAGCACTATTACGTCGGTTGTAAAAAGCCTAGCGAACTGTGCCAGCAATAAGAATCGCACGAATGGTGCCCTTTTACAAAAAGCTGCCCTCAAGCTGTTGCGTCTTGCAGCCGGCGTAAGGGATTGCGAAAATAAAGGTTAAATACTTACTTCTATAAACATAGCGCGTTGCCACAGTGTTTACAATATTGAGCGGAATAAACAACAGATAAGCAGGAACGTCCGCGTTACATGAAGTACCACATGAATATCGAGCTGATCACGGTCAGATTTATTCCAGTCGATAAATGTTAGGATATTTATCCATTTATGGAAACGAAGTTAAGAACCACGGGCGGGAATAGTACACTTTATATAGGATAATCCGTAAAAAGCATTAAAAGGATATTATAAGAGATCTACGCTAATAAAAATTCCATTCACTTTCCTTCTCGTGGACCAGCACGAAAGGAATTGTATAAAAAATACAATAGTTGGTGCGTACGTGATAAAATTCGCGCGACGTCTGTGAGGCGCACCAAAGCTACTCAACTAAAGCCGTGTTTTATGCTGACATTTGACCTATGGGACGTAAGCTTTATTAATTATATTAAAAGGCAGCTATGCTAACCACTCTAGGGTTTTTCCCTTCTATCGATTCTTCAGTTCAACAATTTGAAACTTTCGGAAATTACTGCCAATTGAGCTCGTCAAAAGACGACAAGATTTCAAATATCCTTCCAAAACAACGCAGGTGCGAACGTGGAAAATATTGATATCTGCACGCAATATCCAGCAGATGATACGTGTCCACAGCCTTCGTCTAGAATACGCAACTGTTATCAACAATGTAGAGGCAACTTCATGACCTTCAGTCGCCGGACGTGAAAAGTGAACTTGTCATTTCTTTTTCAACTTCGAGCCGGAAATATTTTCATTCGTTCTAAAGCCAAGTGCATTGTCAAGCTGGTCATCTGTCAAAAACCGGGCGGATCGTGCCCTTTAGAACAATAATTTCGAATTGTAATTATATAATGTGTAGAAGTGTGCCAAATGCGGAACGGGTTGAATGTCACATTCTGCCCTATTTAGACATAAGTTCCGTCGTAAAAATGACAAAAAGGGAATGATTAAAAAACAGTGATTGAAATATCTTGTCTACGATGTCAATATAATCAAAAGTTTTCAGGTTCTGTTCAATCGAACCAACAAAAGAAAAAAAGATAGCATTAACAACTCACTTTCACACATGAACGACACAACTAGTTTGCTGAAGACATCTCCAGCCGAGATAGGAATAATTTTTTTTGTACAAAGCAGACTGGCCTCGCTGTAGACCGTCTGATGTACTCTCTTTCATAGAGGCCCCCCGTTCCAGCTGGACCCAAACTGTGAAACAATTTCAAGAGCTATTGTTTCTTGAAAGCTGTCAATTTTATCACCTCGTTGCACCGCCTTTTCCGTCACCTTGATAGTCTCCGCAAACATTTCACTAAAGTCCTATGTTCTTTTCAAAAAGCATCAACCGCATGCAACCAGTTTCGGTCATTTTTCCTCCCTCGTTTCCCTCAAAATTTTTTGAACAGAATATAATTATCTTAACTTCCACTGTGCTTTCTCATTGTCATCAATTTTTCAAGGTATTAGTACCAAAATACAAATCGTATCTAAGAAATGCACCGGGGGCGGAATAACCAAGCTGTTTTTCAATCGTTAATAATGGTGTCTGCATATATTGGAGCGCCGTTTACCTCAGCCCTAGCCCGGGAACTTGATTTCAGCTAAGATGCCAGCTATGCTAAACAAAACGAAGATCGATAATGATATAAACAATAGGCATAATTAAAATAACACACCACAAGCGCTGCTAGCAGGCATAAAACCAGCCTTATCTCAGTGGTGGCATCACACTACAAGATTTGAAACCAACGAAGTCGCAAAATCTTTTTTCAAACTAAAGCATTTTGTTATGTTTTGGGATGTTAACAAACAGAAAATCAATTCTTACCACAGGTGACGAGATTCTGCAGCCCAGACAATCACATATAGGTGGGTGAACTTTTATCAACCCGCGCGCAATCAAACTCTTAAGAGATTTTCCTTTGTAGCGAATACTTCTTTTCCAGTCCTTGGCAGTTTCTCGTCCGCTGATGTACTGAAGCTCATTCGGTGTAAGCCAGTCGTTTTGAAATAAAATACACGGTCCTTTGCTTCCTTGGCACAATTTAGACACGTACAACAGGGCAGCATTCTCACCGCACTGAATTTCTAACGGCTCTTCCGTCACAAGTCCTTGATCAGATCCGACTGGCCTTTCGCTGCTAACACTGTCAAAGCCGCGAGCCGGATCGCCGGCTATATTTTTCTGGCTGGCATCACTAGGCTCTATTTTCACGTTAAAACTAGAGCTTTCAGAGTGGATAAAGCTGCCATGACCGGCAGGCTTCGCCACCGAGTTTGAGCTCGAATTCAAAGGAGGCATTTGCACGGAGATGCTGCGGTCGGCATTCAGTTCGTGAGATTCGTCACGATTATCGCTGGTTCCAAGTTTTTCTCGTAGTGTCTTAAGTTCATTAGCATGTGACAAACCGGTAGTCGTCTCTCCAAGCGGCGGCACTGTCTCAGCAGAGTCACTCGCAGCCATTTTCGTGTCCTTGAGGCGAAAAAAATTGCAGCTCCATCAAAACGGCTTGGTTGCGAACCTCCTCGGAAGTTATCATACGGACACAAAGTTTGCTCCGCGAACGTTTGTGTTTTGGAGTGGCGGCGTTGGCGACAAACTTTGTGCCGTCTGTCGCCGATAAAACCTGTCGCTCTTTATTTGATGTGATACCTTGCTGGCATCGCTTTTGTCTGATTGGCTGGCGACCTGTCGGAGTGAAACGTTAATCGTTAGATCGTCCAATGGAAAGCGACCATTTTAGTGAATAGCGAGTTTACTATTACGGTATTTCATTGTTCTGTCATGAAGACTAACTTTGTGTCTGCCAGCCAATTTGTCTTAGAGAGAACGCAAAATTAAATTTGGCCTTTATTTTGATTTTCAGAAACCGAAATGTTGCCTACGAAGTCACAATAGTCCAATTTTAAATCAAGTTCCTTCCGTTTTCAGCTAGGAAACATTTCCCCGTCACATTTCCGCCAAACTCGACAGGAACTCGTAAAAAGTTGAAGTTTGTCGCCAACTCTAACGATGACATCGCCAAAATTCGTCGCTGCCGAAGAATTACATACATTCTCGACACCGTTTAGCCTTTCTAAATATTATTCTCCAGGAGCGAGGCAAAAAGATCAGTTTCACGATTTCAAGCACGTCTGTCGTATTTAAATAATGCATGAACACGTCCCACGGCCTTGTCTATAATCAACCCATTGTTCTCGTGTAGGGTTATGACGTCATTCAGCCCACGCAAGAGATCAAGACTAAACATTGAAATAACCAACGAGCGATAAAATTTCTTCTTCTTCAAGGCAAAGGATTCACCAGGAATAACGAGAACGATGGCCGGATGAGGGATTCAATTGAGGTGCAATTGTCCGTAAAAAAAGGGAAAAGAGATCGCAAGATTTTGCTAGAAGCATTTTCACCATTCTTGATAGTTTAATACTGGCGGCCGCAGAGATTTTGCGCGATTTCGCAATTACACCGGAACGGCCGTCAGTAAATTAATACCGCAATTACTGGGCGACAACTGATGCAGGATAAATAAGGTTTACTTCTGCGTGTTTTTTTTTTTAATCAAAAGAAATTATTTCTCAAAGAATTAAGAGAACTCTGGCAAAATCCTCCTGCACTCGATTCTCTTCTACAGTCACGCGACGATCGCGCAATATTCAAAACTCATTCAAATTGTAGAGGCGTTCGCTTTAACTTTTTCAACGATATCGAAAATGGAATATATCAGCCTTGTGGTTGCGCTGTAATTGCCAAGCAAACCCGAGCTGTCAACGATATCTACGCACTATTCAAGCGGTTGAATTTAATCGGACCTTGGTTTAATGCCAGATTTTCATTATTTTTCTTTTATTAATATCAATATTTTTTTTAATACGCTGACATAAAAAGCTTATTGGGAGGGTCTGAGAAAACAAAGGGATCACGCGCTTAGATATGACAAAGCTTCGTGAACACAGAAGTGAGAAATCACTCAGCTAGTTTCGAATGATACTACTTCGCCTTAGCGACTGCGCTATCCTTTAAATTCTTCCTTTGCTTCAGGATAAACATTTCATTTTGTTCAAATGTTTACAATATACAATTGCTTTATCTCGTTCCAATTGTCGACGGCTGCTCACCCACTTGACTCAGGAAATGCACGCTTACTTATCACACCGGATGTCCGATGGATTCGCGATGGATACTTGTTCGATGAGGGAAAGTAATACTAATATTGTTAGCGTTGGATTGAATTTAAAAATAACCTTGCATGTCGCAAACCTGCGTTGTATTAAAAAGGCGTCGAACTGAATTATAACTGTGAAGGTTCTACAACGTAGAATATATTGTAACGACCCACAACTGATGAGCTCATAGCTAAATTTGACGCGTTTAAAAAAGGCGAAGTGATTTTCAACTGACTTATGGTTCATGCGGATAGTTAAGAAATAGAGTTTTCAACCATATCAGTTACGCTGGCTTATAAGAAAAATCACTCATCCTTAAAGGAAGGTTTTATTAAGGGTAATGAAGAAAAAAAAAATTCTGGGATCTGACTGCAAAGAATATATGGCCTTGTTGTTAACATACTTTCTATGCTCCCCGTTTCGCTTGAAAGCTCGATTAGACAAGGGAGGTGCAATATCGCGTAGTAGCTGTGTCGTGCGTAAAGCGATCGGGAGAGGCTAGAACATGCCAGTGATAAAATGTAGTCTATCTTTTGTCAGCCAATGATATCATGCTATCGTTCATTAAACTTGAAGGAGTTAATGAACGACTTTTATCGTTTCATGACTTCCTTGCTCAACAACGCTACATTAGTACATTACACGTGCTTCAAATTGAGCCAACTATGGCAGTATGCAGTGTTCTTCTATGCCGAAGACTGCATTTAGATAAGGTGGTATCATTTCAGAAATCCGATACTGCTTCCTGCAATAAGAATATTGAAGCGCAGTGATACAAAGATAATTTACAAACGTGGTCTCTTTTTAACGTGATCATTAATCAAGAAATTGCAGAAGGTATTTCTCGCGAGGATTAAGACACTCCCAGAAATCATGATTTACTTGTTTATATAACCTACAAGTTCTGTTGGAGTTGCAACTAGATGGTCACTTCATTCCCACCTTTATCCAAGCATGACAAAAGAGAAGAACCTCCAAAAACACTGTTAAACTTTCGTCGACATCTGTACAGTTGAGGTTATTACAGTTCAAGGCCCAGCAATTGAACAAAGTGATCTTTGTAATGATTTGGTTAAACACCGGAGAATATGTTCTTTGTTTGCTCTACTAGCCATGCGCAACACGAACGTTAAGTTAATCAGTTCAGTCGAAGTAACTGTAATAAGGACTGATTCATCACCTTGCAATTCTTATCTTGCTATTTATAGCTGCATACAATATAGAATCTAAACTATGATTGAAGAAAAAGTAAATTAAAAAATGACTTGCTATTCCATAACGCACTCACGGAAAATTCCGGCAGCTTCTTACAAGTCTAGAGGAAATCCGTCGGCTATTAAGTTGGAGTGCTGGATTTTTGCCCAAATCCAATGGCGTGCATGCCTAAGGCTTGGAAGTCAGTCACACAATGTAAACGCTTTATATCTAGGGAAAAGCTGTATTCTCTCTCGCAAAATGCAACATTGCCTCTTTTCTTTCTTGCCGTCCGATTTGAGCTGAAGGTTGACGCCAAATCTAACACAACATACGGTTGGGCCGGGAAGACTGAAACAAATAAACTTATCAAATATTGACTCTGAGTTACATTTCACTGAAGCTTCCCTATTTTTCAAAGAAATGTCTCTTTTCTATAGCTTATTACAATAATTTTTTACCTCTGTCTTTTCAAGTCTTCTGCAAAGCTTTTCTGTGTGTTTTTCAACAAATGACCCAAAGTTTCTAGTAAAAGTTTTCCATATATTTTCAGTCTTGCCAACGCTAATTGCATACACCCTGTTTTCGCGGTGAGCGGTGCTTCGACAAGTCAGTTACGTTTCACAATTTGGTAAAGTTCCTTACCCGAAACGGTAAACGCTCTGAGAAGTCTATTAACCAAAAGTAGCAACAGGCCAAACTATTCTGCTTGCGGGCTGCAAAGTGTTAGAGAGTTACAACAACACTTTTATTGCTGGTTTCTTTCGCCGTCTGCAAGGGTACCGCCATTTACGACTCACAACAATTGTCTTCCCGCTTAATTAATTTTGCATTCGTCATCATCAATTTCCTTCAATTTTTATAAGTATAAGAGTTCTTTTTCGGCTTTTCTTTCGTTTTCGACGTGCGCCATGATTTTCATGGAAAGAGAAGCCCACAGCTAGAAAGATACAAATTTGACTTCATATTACATAATTTTATTAGCAAAACTAATCGTTTGTCTTGCCTAAAACAGTCTTAAAGCACTTCAATTAGCAAATTTCATTGTTAATCATACAAGCTTACAACAGTGAATATAGGACTAAAAGTGTTACCTAATAAAACGGACCAAACAGTTCTTCGCTCTTGGCTAATCCGCCGATTATCTCTCTCTTCAGCAAGAAGTACAGTCCGCCTTTTGCTGACGTTTTATGACTGTGTGGGATATTCTTTGCCCTGTTTTGAAGAGCTTTTGTCCTTGTTAAGAACAACATGAATACAACATTGAACCCTCGGCCCTTGCACTTCTGGATTAAACGTGTTGAACCTTGACAGAGAAGGAAAGATTCCATGCTCCTTTTGCGACCTATGAATTTAGTGCTCTGTTTGCCTCGCTCTTTGTTTGGAGCTTTTTCGAACGACTAGGATCCATCAGTGCTCAATGCTATTATGATGTTCTGTCAAAAGTTTTTGCATTGATCAATCTCCGTTGTAAAACCCAACTGTAAAACAGTCTTTCTCAAGAGGAATGCCTGCAATACCTGCATTTTAGCTGTCGCTGCTAAGTTGATTCGTGAACTATTAAGAGTCTAGATGAGAGACCCAATGAAGTGCCTTTTCCTCTGCGTATTAAAATGAATTCTCAGACGGATGAAGGACCAGTTTTAGTTTCAGTTCAGGCTTGCTACTGAACAACATAACACGGAAAGGCATGGAGTTCCCTAAATAATGTTGCAATTGGATGCAAGTCAAGCATATCTTGGAGTCTACTTTGCAAGTTGCATTTTCAGTATTTAATTTACTGAACAATGTTCGAACGAAAGTTAGGTTATCATAAAGAAAAATAAATAATCACAACTGATTTTATTTGATGGAACGACCGCACATTAACAACTGTTTGTAGTTTACGGCCAGTTCTATTCAATTATTTTTCCGGAAATGAGTGCGCGAATTCCATCTGTGTTCTGTATCACAAATTCAAGGTCATCTTGCCTCGTAATAACATTTACACATTATTCACTTAGACTCTCCTTAATCTCATAAACTGAATTTCATCCACGATACTTGACATGTTTGCCTTTCTTTACTCGGCCCTTTCGTCGTCGAAGCATGATTCCAGTTCAATGAAAGTTACTTGAGAGATGCACCCATGGTTACTCGTCTATATATTTGACATAAAGCCACTTGGCTAGACAGAATTTGAATTCTCGAAATTCGAAGCAGATTCTCTCATCGAAAAGAAAAAGAAATGAACCCCGTTGTAGGATTCAAATAAAAAGACAATGGACTGGCACAGAGCTGATTATTTGACCTCATGTACCAAAGATATGGGTTGAAGTAAGTTACTGTGTTATCCAGTAGTAAATCGATTCTCTAATTGTGTTAAATAGCGAATTTTAAAAAATTACATAACAAAACTATTAGATTTTTCTTTGCTTGTTTATCAACAAGAGGTTGATAGCAGAAGGCAAGCCTCTAAAGTGAATTCGAAAAGCCAAGGGTATTGTGTCCATTTGAATTATATTAAATTTTGACAGGCAATTTAGCGTTAAATCTCTTCCCTGCCGACTGACCCTGTATTACAATTTCTTAACAAACTGATAACTTTGCTTCTCACGGAAATTGCCTTGGCTTGTGACATCGGTATTGTGTAAAATAACAGCATGAGCACTGTAAGCTTTCTTTGAACGGTTACATCTAAGTTACTTCCCTACACGATATCTCGATGCAAGCTCTTTCAGTCTTTACCACTGATATCAATAACCAACATTGGTGTGATAAGAGCTTCTAAATTTCATTAACAGATTGATTTTAAGAATATACAAAACAAAAAAGGCATCCCATCGAGAATGTTTACCGAGAAACAAGCTTAAAACCCTGTCAGAAGCAAGTCAGAACATGCATCACAACCTACTTTGAAATTAAGCTGTTGTTAACAACAAGGGACACGAACATCTTATCATCATGATCTTATTCTGATCATTCTTGCTTGTCTCTAGAAAAGAAATCAGTTTTCGATTACATGTACATTATTCATAGAACCTAAAATTTACCACTGTTTTTCAAACACTAAGATGAGAGGATATTGAGTTACTCCTTAAAAAAGATTTGAAACTCAATTTAGTGGAACTCGATCGGATTGGCGTGGTATCATCCGACAACAGCCATAGCGAACAAAATTAGAACATTGATGTGATACATTAAAACATTACTACAGTTTCGAGGCCTTTTCTTTAATAGGTCATGTTTTAACTGAGGGGAGAAAACATTCTCACTAGTCGCTTCTTCACACGTGAGAACTTGATTTTAACAGGCCGACCAAAGTTTAGTATACAAAAAAGATCGGATCTTCGTGCAAATCTGGCTAATGAAACTCTACGATATGTAACCATCACTCTTCAATTTATTCACTGGCACGACTTAAACTTAACCACGCAATGAACTTCGCCTGTTCTAAAATTCATAGAACAATGACTAAATGCTTCCTTGAGACAATGAATCCACACTTGCCTTGTGCACATCGACTGAACAGGTAACGAATTTATCGTAAAATTTCTAGGGAAACAACCTACGAATATTGTCCTTTGATATTGCCAGTTCTCGTTGCCCAATTTAAAAGCAAGGCAGATCTGAAAAAAACTTTAACGACGCTTTTAGTGGGTCAGTTACGTTTCACTGGAGTCACTCTGGGCGATGAAAAAAAGTGATATTGTAAACCATATCGGTAAGAGTTCCATGCTGTAATGGCAATGCGTGAGAGCTAGCACGTTGTAATGTATAGTTTGGTTGATTTAGGCAAGAGAAATTGTCTGAACAAAAAAAATGAAAGGTTTTTCAGAACCGTCCTTATAAGAGAATAATTTCATTTAGTCACTAACAGCTTGAAAAATGGAATGTCCTGCTCATCTACGCGTCCTGTTTGGTATCTCTTGAAATTCTTTCCGGCACAGCCACAATGGAATAAAATGCTTTCGTTGACAAAGCATAATAATTCATTGTGTACAGTAAGTGAGCAAAGGGCTTTGACCTAGAAATTTTACATATCACCCCGTATACCTCAAAGTAACTGAACTTTTGCGCTGCCTTTCAATTTCGTTTGACTAGTAACTGTTTTTGTTGAGTCCGTAAACGAAAAATCATATTTCACCCAAGTACATAACGAAGAAAAATTTTGCGCCATTTTACAATCTTGTTGTTGTGTTTGGAAAAGCGATGTGGATAAGACTATTGGTTTGCCTTCAAATTAAAAAAGTAATCCAAACGATTCAAATGCAGCTGACAAAATGACGAAGTTATATTTAATGATTCAAGATTTAAGATTTCAACGCACCTGGTCGAGGAAAAAATCACGCACGCCTTCCCGGACTGCAATGCAACCTCTTCAGTGGGAGCGCGTCCAAAAAATTAATCCAATGATTACCTCGAAAAGAATCTGTCAAACATTGCGCAATCAAGGACCGCCCTTTTTGAGTCCGATCAAATATTCCGTAGAATTTGTATCTCTTACTCGTATCTCTTACAGTGTATCGTGCAGGAATGAACCAAACGGATTCACGACCGGCGTGACATTCACGCATGGACGGCGTGCCCCGCTTGCAAGCCCCTATTGACGTCATCACGGACAACAAATCATACGCTTCAAATCTCACTGCCTTTGTGTTTATGATTGATTCTTGCAATCCCTCAATTGTTTTCTTGGTTAGAAGGCTTTGGTTCTGGATCAGTTGTGTTTTATTTGTAGGATAGTACTGTCGCCACACCGTCAGTTTTTCAATTAAGTATTGTTCGTGCAAGCTTTACGACGCGGACGGCCAATCATAGGCGAGCATTCTTTAACTCATGTTGTCGCAGCTTGCTCTATCTGGCCGATCGACGTACGGCAGTCTGATCAACTGCCCACATTAAGACAAGATGTCTGCATCAAGCCGAAATTGCTGGCAGAATCTAAGTATTCATCATGTTGCCGTTAACTATACTTAGCAGTAGGTGAAAAACAGCGTAGAAATTCGGATCAGGGAATCCTAAAAGATAATGTTTCGCACCTAAACTAACATTGCACACAGTCATTCAACAAATCAATCAATCATTGAATCATTTGAAAGGTCACTCTGCAATGCATGAACGCTTCCATTTCATCAAAGAATAACAATTACTGAGAAAAATTTCCATAAGTAATAATATTGTCGTCTTAATATTGTCACCAAAAAAATTCCCCTATACGTTATTTAAAATGGTGATTTACGGCTTTCTCGCTTGTTCTGCTCTCATTTGCGAGAACCTTCTACGATATCTGTTTATCTATATATAGAATTGTTTGTATTTCTATTCATCACGAAAGCAGAAAACAATTTTACGGTAGTTTCGAAACTGGAATATGTTTACCTTTCCACCAAGCAAACCATGGAAAAGATTTTTCTACAGTTTTCAAAAGACTTTACCATCCCTCTATGAGAAGTACCTGCGATACATCCTTTTAGTTCTCAAACGATATACTCTTTCAAAAGGGCTAAAGTTGTGTCTGATGAAAATTTAGCCTGAATTTTCCAGTTCCGTCATTTGCAATTCACGTCGATCTTCTTTTTTCCTATTGGTTCCTTTTTCTGTTCTATCTCCATCTCTCCAACGTTTTTTTTAGGCTGGCAAATTATTGTTTCAGGGCGCATCATTTAAAAATGCCGGTGCGTAGCTTCTTTCTAAAGGAGTTTTAATAAACTATCTACTACGTTTTCATTGAGCATAGTTTCAGAATCAATCTCTTTCTCCTATAAACTCTGTAGGTTTAGCCTTAATACATTCTGGTCCCATCTCAGAAAGGAGTTCGCAGTACTGATTTGTTAATGAAAATACGCCGCATTGGTTTCGCACACAAATGGCTGAGTAATGCTGACATCATAATTCAATCAATCATCTGCAGGGCTCTTATTTCATCAGCTAGGGCAGTTGGTCTGTTGATTTGTTTAAAAAAGATCGAAACACATGTTGATAGGAGATGTGAAATCATCTGAAAGTACGCAATGTTAACCTTTGAGTACACTGTTTCTTTGGATCGTGGCTTCAACCATGTTAACCGTTGCAAGTAGCTCAGAAATATTAAGAATTTGAATACGATAAATTCTCACGCCCGAGGACAAAAAAAAATTGGGGGATTTCTTTAAAAAAAAAAAGAAAAGATGATTTTTAGCAAAAAAATTAGTTAAGCCTTATAATTCCCTACCACTGGTAACGTTCGAAATGGTCATAGAGTTCTTAGTAAAAATCTTCGTCTGTCTTGCATGCTTAGACTCCCAGACTTTACGTCCAGTAGTTTCCGTTTTTGTCATAAGTCTATCATGGGCACGGAATTGTCTTTCACTTGTTGATCGCGTAAAATGAGGCTTTCGACGGTCGACGAGCAAATATTTGGACCATCGGTCTGTTAAGCCGACATTTCAGAAGATGCAGTTTCAAACTGAGGTAAAAGAAAGTTCCCAATCCATTAGGAAGCATCAATTGTTCCTACACAAAAAGTAATGACACCTAATGTATTTCGACACGGGCCGGAAATGTTTGTGAATAAGATTAATTAGTGGAATATTTGGATAACCAGCAAAGTAAAAACTTTGTGGCGACATTTGGTTTAGAACTAACTCAGAACTGGGGTGAATGGGTGGATATTGACAATTCAATAGGAATCATCAATTATTCATTCGCAATAAAATTAATGAGCAGCCAGTGTATTTCAACACCGGCCGGAAGTGTTTCAGAACGGATCGGAAAAATGGATCGTACCCTGACAACTGTTTAAGATTAAAATTAAGAAGTTCCCGATGTAGAGAAGAGATACATGAACAACTTACAAAGAAAATGGAAGCTGGTTACCTTCTCCAATAACAGCCAGTGTAATAGCCGCTAAACTAAACATACATCGCCACTCTTTCACAACTGGAAAGGAATTTGAAGGTGCTATTGAAAATCGAACAGGGACCCAGGAACCTGCGGAAATAACTCAGTTTATTGCATTGTCCTCCCCAAAGTATCTCGTAATAACAATTAAAGATCGTAGATCTACAAAACTTGCCGGAAGATCTTTAATTAAGTGTGGGAGAAGAAAAATATTTAGTCAAGTAAAGATCTGTGAAAGGAAGTACATCAGATCATTCTAGAAAAATACCATAATAGTCTTTTAGGCGCCCTAACACTATGATTACTCAAATGCTCTTTGTTAGAAGAGCACGTTGGAATTCAGAGTGTACTTTGGGATGCCAAAGCGTCGCGACGCATAGCAAAATATTTTTTTTAAAAGAATCAAGACTACTGGCTAAAGAACACGGCTTTAAGGCCTTTTAATCTGAAACTGAAAGGAATTAAACCACATTTGAGCTTACGTAAACATTGTTGTTGAGGAGTATATGCAAATTGCGAGCAAGTGCAAACCAGCACGTGCAGTTCGTGCTAAGACACGGGAAAAATCTGGCCAATATCAGAAGTACAACCCAAGCTTGCATCTTAAAGAGTCTTACTGTATTTATCCGGAGTGGATTATCACACATGAAAAATGTTCCGGCCCCTTTTAGTACTTCCGAGTATTTCCTCGTCTCATGTCTACAAACCTATTTCCCGTTGGTCATAAATGCTGTTCTCTCAAGCTGGTTTTTATGAGAGAGAATTAATGACCTTCAACAATATTTCCAGAACTCGTTTTCATCTTTGTGTTACCGAAATAAGATATTGTTTACCGTAGGCGCTACCCATGAAATTTTGGTTTGGAGACAATTTTTCGAGCTTGAATGACATTAAGATAGTGAAAGTTTAATCTCTCACCTGAAGTGAATTTGCCATGTTCGTGACTGGGTTATCTAGAAATGGCGACTCAGGAAATCATTGTGGTACTCCTCAATAAGCAGGATTCGGGCAGTGCTTCATGTAATCTTGGCCATTCATCAACATGTCATCTAGGTGGGCTTCAGCTTCTTACTAATTTGCATACTCAACGTTTTTATGTGATTACACTAAGCTTCTTTCTAGCTTTCCTCCACTCCGTCTAAATTACTTTGCACCATGAAAACTGAGAACAAGATTGTCACTTTGAAAACGTAATTAAAATTCTCCAGCCATACTTGAAAATGGCAATCTTTTCGTTCACGCCACACCTCTACTTGTGCATGCGCATAATTAGAGTCTACATTTCCCGCCAAAATCACAAAAGTAGGCAGCCAATGGCTGCATGTGTCTTCTGCTAGTACGGATAAAGTAGGCTTGACGAGAATGAGCAGTTTAAGTACAATTAATAATATAGTTAATTAGAGAAACCATTATTATTATGTAAACCCTATGCAGTAGTCTTCTAAATTTGGTATTGAGGAGTTCAAATCCTCACAAAGAATCCCAAGTGAAACTAATAAACTTAATGCTTACTGAATGGTACTTTTCGTCAGAAAAAAGCCCCTGCTTACGTCAGCTAGTTGTAATGAGGAAATCAGAGAAATTTCCTTCCTTCTTGCAGAGTTTGCTGCTTCCAATACTTTGAAAGGTCTCACATTCACAAACAAAGCAGAACTCTTAGACTGAAAGTTTCCGTTTTTAATAAATTTGAATAGTAGCTGTATTAACCGGTAGCCTATGGCAGGGGTCGCACTGTGGCCTTATTTTTCTTATGTCGCGTCATAAGTTGTCCCATAAATATGTCGCGACATTTACACCACGGGAGTCATGGAGGTCGCACTTGCGCGACATAAATGATATTTGAAACCAGTCTGTCAACTCTTTATATTTCACGCGCGAAAAGAGTGCCAAATATAATTTTTAGACATGAGGCTGGTGCTAGTTTTATTAGCGACATTTCTTCAATCTCTGTTTAATTTGTTCAATGTACAAAACCTTATTGGTTTGTACGCATTGTACAACATTCGCCAACGGCAAATGTTGGCCCTTGCCGCTTTAAACCGACGTCGACGGATGTCAATTACTGGGTTGAAATTCGCCATGATAAAACGTTTGAAGAGAAAACCGGTGACTAAAATTTTAACCCGATAGCTGTAGCTAGCAGTGCACACGTGTTGCCTTTGCAGAATTGCAAAACTCCAATTTCTGCCCGTATTTCAGATTTGATTGACGTTGACGACAGAAGAAAAATAAAAAATTGTTATTTTAAGGCCATTAGACAAGATATGACCTGCTTTGAGGCAGGACATCGGCTTGTTTGATCTTTAGGTCCTTCGGACATAGTTATGTCTGGACGCGACAAAAGGGTCGCACTTGTCGCAAGCATGCTATGACAGATTCTATGTCCAATGTAAACACCAAAAGCACTAGTGCGACCCCTGCCTATGTAACGGTGAAATAGGATTTACTACATCTGCTTCTACATTCGCAATACTTCCATTTCCGATTGCT
Organism: Pocillopora damicornis; assembly: GCF_964200805.1. Classification (NCBI taxonomy): domain Eukaryota; kingdom Metazoa; phylum Cnidaria; class Anthozoa; order Scleractinia; family Pocilloporidae; genus Pocillopora; species Pocillopora damicornis. The sequence goes on along the minus strand of NC_142677.1, from coordinate 11,958,568 downwards.
TTTCTCCTTGGAGCTCGCACAAGTGTTTGAAATGCTAATTTTGAAGCTAGTAGCCGGTTCTTCAATCCATTTAAGCCGAAAAAGAGGAATTTTGCTGGGAACTGCGCGCGGCCGCCCGGATCCGGATGCCATTTTCACCAATTTCAGTTGATCATTTGTTGTGAACACCACGGGAACGAAAATCGGTCGGAAGAACCCTGAGTACAGGCGAAACTCCAGCGTATTTAATCGTTTACTCATTAGATTGATTGGGTACGGAGTGTTACCAATTTAATTACCCGCTCGCCTTTTTTCGATGACTATTGCCTACTGCTTTCTAAAGCAGTAGGCACAAAAATTGTTCCCAAAAATAATTTCATTACCTTTAATCTTTTGCAGGGGAGGAACCAAGTCGAGGTCCTCAATTCCTCTCCGCGGGGGATTAGGGGAACGTTGTTTCTGGGAACGAACTAGCTTAATAGCAAATAAAGAAGCCTTGACTGTGCTCTATTCAGTTGTAAAGTTCACAGCAAGCGGCTAGGGCACGTCAGTCAGTCACTCAGTCTGTCAACCAGTCAGTCAGCCAGTCAGTCAGTCAGCCAGTCAGCCAGTCAGTCAGTCAGTGAATTAGTCTGTGAATCAATTAGTCAGTGAATCAGTCGGTGAATCAGTTAGTCGGTCAGTCAGTCAGTCAGTCAGTCAATAAGTTAGTCAATTGGAAGGAATGGCTAACGTTCGTTTCGAAGGGCTAACGCTCGAAACGCCGGCTTCTCAGATCTTTACGGTGGTCAATTTACGTTATCAACTCAGTTGATGACACCAAGTAACCCCGTTATACTCTCCCACGGACGCAGCACCACAGTTTCTTTGAAAAATTACCCCTTTATGCAATCGGTCTGCCAGTCAGTCAGTGAACCAGTCAGCTACTTAGGGCGTTAGTCGGCCAGAAAATCGGTCGCCGGGTAAGCCAAAAAAGCAATCTGTTGGTTAGTCGGTGAGCCTGTCAGGCCGTCAATCTGTTAACTGGCACTGCCATCCAAATTGTCATTCAGACAGTCAGTAAGTCAGGCAGCCAGTTAGACTGTAAGTCAGCCAGTACATCGGCCGGATAATCGTCCGCACCTTGTTTACTCAATAACTCTGCACACAGAAATGAGAGGCATAACATTTCTTCCAAAGCTTTATTTTCACGCCTTAAATGCAGTGTCGTAAAAGCTTGTCACAGTTCGAAACACAGCGACACTAAAAACTGCGTGCAACGTATCAAACTAATACATTTGATCTTCCCTTAAACAAATAAAGGTACAAATTTCTACTGAAACGATTAACTTTAATTGAAATACCGAATATATTCTATGATACAAATAATTACACACTCGAGTAAAATATTATCATCATTTCGTTTCCACAGCATGTACACTAAACATCGCGTTCAATTCTTTGACTGTAGTCCAATCACACGGACTTTAGACGCAGGGGTACAAAATTATACGCACAGCCTCGACAGGATGACCAATACCAGACAACTCACCAGTGGTGCGAATGTCCCGGACTAATTAAAACGTGAAGTAAAACAAAACCAAAGTGATTCCGAATTACTCTGGACACTCCCTACGGTGGCCAATTTACGTTATCAACTCCGTTGATGACACTAAGTTACTCCGTTATACTCTCCCACCGACGTAGCACCACACTTTCTTTAGAACACGAAATTCGTCAACACGTTGATTAGTAGTGAAATGACGCAATACAAATGGTAATGCTATGGTGTTGTTATTCATTCAGGTTGGGAAGTGTTTCAGTAAAAAATGTGATTATACTCGGAAGCCTGCATCAATTTCAGTTTTCAACGTGGTCGGTTTTCCAACCAAAGAAATACATACATTTTACGGAATTCACCAAAATTGGGCTGCTGTTCAGAAATAAAACAATGGCCTCAAATGAGTATTAAATAAGATTCTCCTCTAAATTAAATTAAATAAACCCCTGGACGCTTCTTAGAACGTTTTAAGTATTACGAGTGTCACATTTCGTATGACAAAACTTTACGAAGAGTTATATTTCACAACACGTTTGTAAGAAAGCTCAAGTGTCTTCCGCTAAAGACACCACGTGACCACTAACATCCGGGTCTCTTTGCTCTGTTGTGATTAATCCTTGAAGAAGGATCTTGTATTGGGTTGTTACGTCACTCTTTACTGTCAACTGTAATAACAAAAAAGTCGGACGAGAAAGGGTTAGTTTGCAACATATCACCATTCCCGGTTCTTGTCAAGGATATTATGAATGGTTACGATTGGAATGAATGTTGCAATGAATGGTTACGATTTTACGATTACGAAAACTCCAGCGTTCACCGGATGCTAGAGTTTGCGGGGGAGGGGGGGGGGGGAAGTGGGGTGAAAGGAAAACCATCATTCTATTGATTGCTTAAATCCCTTTGGTGGAAATAAAATGCTTTTCTTGAAAATAGCGCCCCAATGTTAAAAGGGTGATTATATATCTAATTCCCTTGAGGGTGCTGAACAACGTATTTGTTCTCCCGTCTCATTTCTTTGTCCTATGCCTGACTAAGATGTCTCTCGCTCAACCTGTATATCGGTAACCCGAAGAATTGACTGCTCAAATTAAAAGCATTTTATGGAGTACCTGACCATTCAAACTCGCAGCGAAAAAACTATATTTCGTAACACTAAAACCTCGCGATTTTGCGAAAATGGTGTGTTTTGAATCACTTTCACCTCATGTTTTTTGAGTAAGACATAACCGGGAAGAACAAGCGAACGTTTAAGACAATGAATGTAACCAAAACTAAAAAGATCACACAATAAACTTACCATAGTACTGGTATTAACAGGTTCATTAGGCTGTGACAAACAGAAAGGAAATTATACCGTTAACCGGAAAAGTAGCAGAGATTTCAATAACTTTTTCCATAAACGGCATGTGTAATAGGCAGCTGTGCCGCAAGGCGAAACCCCGACACGAGACCCTTCTCGCAGGCTCAATAAACTGGAATGCGGTTCGAAAAGTGTGGGTTTGAGTTCTGGTCTAGCTGTTTATGTTGTATTTTAAGGCAAGATACCAGACTTTCGCAATGGTTCTGTCTACCCAGGGCGTATGGGTGGGAACCCAGTGAAGAGCTGAGGGAGGGGAGGAATGTGGTACCTTCAATGAAGTTGCATCTTATCCAAAGGGAGTGGTAATACCCCAGTCGTAGTCTTCATCAGCATACGTTCAAGTTGCGTGGACAACTTGGCGTGTAAGAGAGACTTACATTTTTTTATCATCAAATGTGTTCAGGCTGTGTTGTTACTTTTTTAAAGAGGTGAGGCTTTTAGACTTGGCAGTCATTCTACGTCTCCCTCTTGGGACCGCTTCATTTGGAATGGACTCTTATCTATCGACGACCATTTAATGTCCCCGGGAATAAAAATATTTCTTTTTCCTCAAGCAAACTTGTTTTAGCTGTGAAGCTAGACGTGCAGGAACAGGACGTTTATACTCAGGACCAAAAATGGTCGCCTCACTCGAAAGGGTTATTTACCGAATACACTACGCTGGAGATATTACAATTAGTGAAAGCACGAAGGTCTTGATATGAAATGACTTCTACGTTCTCATGTAATAACATTCATTTTTCCAAAAAAAAAGTTTGTACCACACCTTAATTTGAAACGGATGGGCTTTCAGAAATAAAAAAGGCACATGCCTATTTGAAGCAAGAGATAATCTTCTTCAAAAGACGACGTGCCTCTTTAAAAGAGGAAATAAAATTCAAGTGAAGAATACTTACATCATGCCCAGCTGGCGGTTGCCATCGAAACACAATGTTCTTTTTCACGCCAATGTCAACTCCCGCCTTAAGTAGCATAAATAAAACAATGCATAAATAAATAAATAAGATATAAACAGCTAGCCAGACCTTCGTAGAACAAAATTAAATACGGCAACGCTCATAATCAGAAAAAAAACTAAATATTACCAAATAAGGGGCGAAAAATAATTGTCAATCATGTAGAGTTATTTGTGCGAGCATGGTACTAAAAACGACTGTTTTCAGGTACAGTGACGTAACAAAAACAACAAACAAACCTTTTGAGGCTCAAAGGAGAATCCCAGTTCGTTAGCTTCTTTGGGATTGTCGAAATAAAAGTCACTTGACTGAACGGAAAACAAACACAAAGATTAGTATTTAAAAAAATGTTACGGTTTTCTATGGCGTATTAAAGGATGAAGTTTTCATGTACCTTTTTAGTTTGTATACTGGACTTAATACAGCCAATTTCCACGGCTCTTTCCACAGCCTCATATCCATCAGGAGTTGATACGCTCTTCATTGTAAGCAGAACTGTTTTCTGGATTGCTTTTCCTTCTGAAAAAAAATTGTAGCAATGATGTTGATGTTAAAAGTGCGCAATTCATGTATGCATACATTCAAATGCACTTAACAACCCTGCGAGGTGGCTCTTATCAACAAGGGCGGGCTGAGCCTATATCTTAACCCTTCGACCCATAAGAGTGACTGGAATCTAGCTTCTCCTTACAATATCACCCCTGAAACACACATTAAGGTCATGAGAATAAAGGAAATGATCACCAGGTAAAGAAGTTCTTTATTGTTAAACATATTCTCCTTGTCAGCACCTTAAGAAATGTATGGAAAACTGCATTGGGAATATGCACACTGATGTTAGGACGTAAAAGGTTAATGTATGCACGCATAAAGCGCGCGCAGGTCTTGGGTGCTTTAGGATGTTGGTGTAAAACACCAAGACTTTGCGACGAGCAAAGTCTAACCAACCTTCGAAAACCTTCACTTCAAGAGCTCGGCACTCCCCAAACCCAATATTTGTCAAACCTGACAACTGGCTGTTTCTGAATCCGACATATCACAGGCCCGACACTTGACCGAATCTTACAGTTTTCGAGTTCGGCAATCCCCGAACCTGAAAATCTAAAGAACTAAGGGTGCGAAGCAATTATTGATTACCTGCAATTCATAGTAGATGAAGGAGAGCAACGGCACAAGGGAAATTTGATCTAATCAGTCAAGAAAAGCTTCCACCATAAAATGTAAAATATTCAAGAAAAATACTACTGCAAAATTTTCTGTTCTAGAAACCTGACCTTCCTCTTCCTCCTCCTCCACCTCCGCTCGTAATGACTCAGCTCTCGGCATCAACTCGTCCCAGCCCCTCAGGTACACGATATTTGGCCAGGCGCGGCTCAGTAGTCGGACAGAATAGGGCTGCTCCTGAAGTATGAACATCAAAAAGATGCGGATTAAGACCATAGCAAGTTGTATTCGTCGTACAGTAGTTATAAGAATGTAACAAGGATAAGTGTAAATGCAACAGGATATACACTGTGCCAATGATTTGCGTGTTGTCCTCCAGTTTGGAAAAATTCTCTTTGAGAAGTGACCAACGTGACTATGTTGTCTTTATGTGCAAACACTCAACTCTCGCGAAGCCTCTCGACTTCATTCAAGATCAACACAGCGGTCAAACGTGGGGTATGCACGACGAGAGAAATTTTGGCCTGCGCGCGCGCGCGCGCGCCAATTTCTCGCCAGGAATTTCAAAAAAAATATAAGAAACAAACGCTGCCTCGCAAAAAAAAAATTGAAAAATTAATAGACATCTGTAAAAGGAAACAAAAGTAGAGAAAAGGACACCTCAAGACTTTTCGCACACAAGCAAGAGTTTCTTGTTGATTTACTAATCTGTTTTGAGCTATACCGAAAAAGTTGTACGTTACTACGCATTGTGTGGTTGCTTTAACTGATGTGAGACAACTTGATGTTGATAGCCTGAAAGCATGTCATCTAGTCATTACAACATTCGCACATGCGCAGACGGTTCCAAGATCACAGTCTAGTCTTACTCACCCCATTGTTTATCTCCACGGAGACTTCATCGGCGTAAAGCTGACTTGGGTGATCCGGGTTGAAAGAGATAGTGATCTCTTTAGACTCGCCTGTAACGTATAAAAATCTTACATGGGTCAAAAAAATTCAGTTAAAAGCCAGCGATGTGATGATGTTAATTATTCATCTTGGTGAAATGTTCACATTTTATTCGTGTACCTGGGCCGATCACACCTTGAGCAGGAACACAGTCAAATACAGCCATCCCATTGTAATTCGACGGACCTGGCAGAAAAGAAAAGAAAATTTTACAAACGTATGATTGACATTAGAATTGAAACAAGTTTTGACTACAGGTGGAAGGAGTGACACAAACGTAACATCGCCTTTTCGCGAACAATCCTTTATATTGCTAAGTAAACAGTTTTCTCCACTAAGTATGACTGAAATAGTAAACTCGATTAAAGTAAAGAAGCATCCTTTCTTAACAGCGTACATGACTTTATGGGGACCGTTTTGGAGTGTATTTGAAAGCGTTTACAGTAACTATATTCCGGCAGGGGTCGTTTACAAGCTTTCTCAGCTCTAAGTTTCCTTTCTTTACCTTTTAGTGCACATGCGACTGAACTGCTGGAAATGGAATAACTAGAGAAAGGTGTTCATTTTCTTTTCACGAGCGTGGGACGAAGAAAAACAATTCTGAGTCCCGATGAGGAATCGAACCACAGACCTTCGGATTCTGCCCTCCGATGCTCTAACACTGAACCATTAAGACTCTATGGTAAGCCAGGCTTTTACAAAAATTCCCACCAAATCCTAAGGTCTGAAGCTCTATGCCTCATGGCGACTCAGAATTTTTTCTTTGTCCTACGCTTGTGACAAGACAAAAGAATATCTTTCTCGTCTTTTTCTACTTCCTTACTGATCTCAAAATGCATCATCTTTCTTACTCTGTAATAGATCAGCTGTTTCACTAGCACATCGACGCAGCACATCAATTTTTTTACAAATACCAGAAAAAAAATATTTCACAGCATCAAAGATAGCAACAGCAGTAAAAGCCGTAACTGGTAGCTTCCGCAATATCAATCTCACCTAACGCGTGCTGTTGAGTTTCTGGCATCTCGCTAAACGGCGGAAGGAACCTGGGTAACACTTGCGCTCGGCTGTGACGTAATGGAGATAAGCTGTCAAGCTTCAGTGAATAGGTGATTGACAGCTCTGAAGTGTTAGATATCTGCAAGAAGAAATAGCCGTCAAAATCAGGAGTTATTCTAAAAATTGGCTAAAGAGAGTCCAGTTGAGCCTTTTCTTTAGTTTTAGGCCCTTTTTCAGAGAGGGGGCTCAAGATATAGGGTTTTCCAAAGGGTGATTGAACTTATTTGTATAGTCTAGTCAGTGAGAAAGTAGAGGGAATGGAAACACAAACAGAACGAGGCCATGAAATTAAAGTGAATTTTATGCAACAAGTGTCATAACAATGTTGCTGTCAGGTATGTTTTCGAATACTGAGTTTCAAAAAATGGTTCTTTGAAACCTTGCGTACGTAACTTTTATACGGCATTGTTTTTGCGATTTGCAGCAATCACGCAAAGCCGCGTTCTAGAATAAGCTCTGCAAAATGGGTTACGACGAAAAATACTGTAACTGTGTTCGATGAGGTTTCCAGGAACAAAAAAGAAAAATAGCAAGGGAAAGCCGTTAGAATTGCCACGTTATATTCATGCCAACGCGGAGAAACAACTTCATACTGAGACACGACGACGTCCTCTCGTTCCCGCTTATCTTTATTCTTTGTCATTGAAACGGGCGATGAAAGATTAAATGGGAATGAGGTCTGGCTACCTTATTATACAATGATCCCACAAAATCACGAAAAAAAGTATCACGGGTGAGAAGTCGACTCAGCAGACTGTTTTAGAAACCAAACGTGGTCGCAAATCGGTTTGCTTAGATACATTTTTGCTTGAACCAACAGGAAAATAAATCCACTCATCCCAATAAGACATATTTCGCTCTAAAAGTTACATTTACTACATTACTCCGCCACGCTTATTCATCCCCAGTACTTGCGTCCTAAATCAATAGTCTATTTGGGTTAGTGCACGTAATGCCCAAGAACACAACATAGCGATTTCGCCCCGGACTCTAAAAGAGACCTCTTGATAAGTGCACGATAACCAGATATCAAGTGATCGCATCTCCCATCACAGGTACAACTGCAAATTTATCAGCACATAAACCCTCCTGATACTTTGGAGGGGGTAAGGGGAGAAAAACTCTTTAAAAATATTTTATCTCATCAATACATTCTTCCTTTTTCTTACCTTAAAACTGGACGAGATCGTGTCACCAACTAGAGCGTCTCCCAAGTCCAGCAGACCATCCTCCACTGACAGAGAGATCACAGGTTGAACCCCCCTGCCCTTCAGTCTGAGGTATAGCGTATTCCGGGGGCACCGCACTTCTAAGACCTCATGGAACTAAGTGTCGACGGAAAAGACAAGGCTCGATTAGAACAGTGCCCTTATCAAATAAGGGAACGTTGACTTACGTGAAAAAATGCGCTGCAAAATTGTCTCGACAAAGGTTGTAAGAGTTAACTTACGTGCGAATAGATTCAGCTTATCTCGAACCTCTAAGGCAACGAAGCAGGGCCTAAATTTCATTGAATTTACATCCAAACGACAGTAAGAACAATTGCAATCTTGTTTCCAGAGTCCTAATTCCCTTTTCCAGTGGTCGAGAAGAAGGAATGTGGTCTCATCGAAACAGAGGCCGCATTTGACCAGCTGTCTCAAAACGGTTTCTTTCTTAGTAATTTTGCTAGGTAACGCTGTTTTAACGTTATTGTTCTATGTTAATTTGATTTTATAATCGTTTAGCGGTAACTACACAATAATAGGTTATAGAGAAAGATGGTTTTTTAACAGGTTATGTTGTCACGTTTAAAGAATCTAAACACAAAAAACCTCAAAAAAATCAAACACGAAAGGAAAATTTATCAGAAATTCTGCACGCAGAAGATCGAAGCTTGATATCAAAACTTTACGAACAACATTCACCAATAAACTATGGGAACAAAGTCTTCAAACTCTATGGTCAGTCCCTCGGAGACTCTCCCTGAAGCCAATAGTTGAATGATGAATTTTAAAACTTCAAAATGAGGCTATTCTACCATGATAACTGGTTATCTGTGGTTAGAAATGACGAAGATTAACATGAATTGCAAATAAAAAACGCTCTTGGTTCTTCAAATCCTGATATTCATGTTCTTTCTCTAGTTTCACCTCACAAAGTCGAAATCTTACCTCTTTGGGAGCGTTAGGACCGAACGACACAATCACGGTATGAGTCGCTTGGGGATCCAAGGTCCTTAATGCGTTCAACATCTGAAAAGGACCGTGAGGATCTAGTAACGAGGAGCTCAACTGAAAAGCATAACAGAAAAAGAGAGTGTGTGACGATACTTAGCAACCGTGAACAAGTCAGTATAGAATTAAACAAATATTTTTAAAAAATTAAGACTTCTTAAAAAGCACAGAGAACAAGCCTAGCCAAGAAACACAGCGTTAAAACTCTTAACATCCATTACGTAGCTAGGAAGCAAACTCCATAGACTCTGTGGTTAGTTCCCTAGAGACTCTTCCTGAAGCTGCAAGTTTACTGCTGAATTTTTATACCAATTCGGGCTACTCTACCATGATTAATGGTAGAATTACTTTGTAGCATTTGTCAGTGTTTCTTACCTTTATTGGTTCGTCAGAAATATTTTGAATGGTGAAACTTTTAATCTCCGATCGACCTTTGTAAAACACGAACAAGCAAGAAGAAAAATATAAGAAACAATACAACCATTACAAACCAAAATTAAATCAAAAGGTCTTCAAAGTTTTGGTGTCAAGTTACGAACTGTAATATCGCTGACAACGGATAAAGGATCACTAAAAAAACGACACTATTATTGTGAAACTTTTCCAATTACAGGTTCTTTGTTTTGACCCTTTAAATTGATCAACATTTAACTTCTCCCTATAATATCAATACATTATCCAGCAAACAGGTAGGAGAATACTCAAACTCATCAGGTAGAAGTTGTCATCTTGATCTGACAAAAAATTCTTGTGACTACTTTACTAGGAAATGTGTATTAGCCAGAGGGGAGAATTAACAATCAGATCTTGGGAGTTAAAGTTAACGTGGACAACAGAATAACGCTGATGGATAGCTCACTGATGAAAAAATAAAGTTTCTGTGAGGAAAATTCTTTTCCTTGACGCAACTCACGAGGACAACAATATATTTTTTATCTTACCAAGGGACACATTTGCAAAGTCCACAACAGATCTTCCACTGTCAGATACGACCACTAAATGGGGTCGGACGGCCGGGCAGTGAACCTCTAGATAGATCGTGTTGTGAACACTGTGAAAGAAACAGAGAGAAACGATGTTAATATTTACGCACGAACATCCAAGCAGAAAATAATATTCACAGTTGAAGATCAGGTTTACGCCTGCGACACCAATAAAATGTTTTCCAACCACACCAATACCTTTGTGAGGTTTTTCACAAATTTCACTGTTCGCATTAGTCGGGTAAATTGGCACTGATTTCCTAGATCGAAATACAGTTTGGTTGCTACGAACTTTGTTATGCCAGAGTATTTGACAAAATCATAAGTGTTTCGGTGATGTTTCCTTCATGAGGACAATTTTTGATGCTTGTAGGAACGAAAATGCATCTCGTCAACGCCTTATCTTGGAGATATCTCTAAACTGAGCCAAGAAGCGGTGAATAGCTTTTGAGAAAAAGGCACAGTAGTTAATGCATTGTAGAAGACTTGACCAAGATACCTTTAAACGAAATTCTAAATAGCTTAAGGGAAGTTCTACCCCCTAAATTTCTTAACAAATTTGTGACAGCGTTAATGCAGCTCAAGAGCATCTGGTAAAATCTCTCCTGGAAAATCTCACCTGCATGACAAAGAATTAGGCTCAGTACATCGCCCAAGGGCTACGAAGCAGGGAACCAAGTATCTAGAGAACGCATTCTGATAAGTCCTGAGTAAAGCCAAGTGGGCTGACTCGTATTCATTGGACCTGGAAGACAACAAAAAAAAATTTTTTTAAACTTATTTAAACATCTTCATCCATCTACTTTTACTCTTTCGGCTTTATTGACTCCTGCGGTAATAAGATGCTCATAACACAGCCTACATTCGCAGGCATGGGACACCTAATTGGAACACCTCTTGCTCCTGTTCTCCCTTAAATCAACCGTTAGTTTTTCGTCATCCATGCTAACGAAGGGCTAACGCTCGAAACGTCAGCTTAAGAAACTGTTTATTATGACAAGTTTACATTATCAACTTAGTTGATGAAATCAAATTATCTTGTAGCATACCCCGCCCCCTCCCCCCACAAATGGCACAGCACCACAGTTTCTTTAGAAACTGTCCCCTTAATTAATATGTAGTTTAATGTTCTTTGGGCTGGGTATTTGCCCTTCTGATACGGAATTTAAGTGTAAGTTCTTGAACACTCACCCGTCAATTACATCAGCGACAGTGAAAGTTTTGGTTGGAGTCTTTGTGGTAGCGGCGAGGTTGGTGTTGCTCGGCGTATTTCCTCGCTTTGGTGATGCCTTGGCACTCTTTCCAGCCTGAGCTTTACCACCTTTCTTTTTCTGTTATAGCAACGAAAAGAAGAAACGAAACAATCAAGCCGAAAGCTACCCAGTTTAACTTACGTCTGCGGGACATCCTCCGCCTCTTTAAAAGTATTCCTTCAATGACAGCCTCAGATACAAAGGTTATAAAAGAATTTTTTTCAGTGGCTACAAAAGTTGCGCAATTTGAATGGAGGCCTTCCCCACGTAAAGAATCATCATTATCTAAATACGCAATGGAGAACCAAAGAACTCCACACAGCTGGATGTTAACCTGGAGCACAAAGTATACCTACTTCCCTTTGGACAGGATGCTAGTGCATAGCAGGTTACTCCCCGAATTTCGCCAATTTTCCAAATACTTTGCCGATTCCCTTTTACATTCCGCTCTACGCAAAATTCAATCCAACCTTAATGTAAATGACTGCACGGTTGATACGAAAAAGCATTCATTGTTTGTCGCGAGCAACGACCTCAAGAGCGAAAAGTTACCAACAAGGACCCTTACCTGTCCTGTATTTTGCTCTTGAGACTTCTCTGGAGGTGACGCTAGTTCCAGTCTCTTCCTTTCAGCCTCAGCTTCTCTTTCCATCATACGCACGGCCTCTTGTCGCACCATGTCTGGATTCATACGAGGACTGAAGGTCACATGAACAAGGCAGCGCTAAAACAATAACGGACTTAAGTGATCAAACAGAAAGTGAAAAAAAGGCGACTTGGCAGCTGCAGTCTAACAATCACAGTTCAACAAGAGATTAGGCAAATGCAGTGCGACTTAATTTACTGTAAATGCATACTAATGCATTACATGTCTGTCGAAAACCTCTCCGCAAAAATGCCTTTTTGTCCGAGGCATCATCAATAGCACTAATGGCAATGTAAAGTTCTCACGTTATCCTTTATACTTATAGTTAATAACCAAGATCACCTCGTGCAGCAATTGTGGTTAAATTCAACAAGAAGTTGGGACGTTAGGGAAAATCTAGCCTGAGCAAAATCGCTATGCGGAGGGTACCAAGAGTCTCGGATCATAGAGCTTTCTTCTAGACGTCAAAAGTGTCTTCTTTTATGCGTAACTCCAACTCTAGCTCTAACTCCAACTTCAACTACTTTCGACTACGACTCCAACTACCTCTGATTAACAATTATTTGCCGAGGGAGAAGTGAATATTGTTGAATAATCCTCGCGACGAAGTGTCTTTTCGTGTCCTTCAGTGTATTTTAAACAGCGTATCGAGAGGAAGAGAAGCGAGAGCTGAGGGTAAAAAGGTTGAAATCCTATAAACAAGAAATAACTTTAAACGTACATCTCCCGCGTTGACAGTGCCTACAGCTGGAGACACAGTCAGGGGCGCATCAGCAGGGACCATAAATTCGAATGACGTGGGGCCCACCTCTACAATGGGTCCGGAGCCAATTCTGGGCACTGGATGGGTGAATTCATTTGCGCTGGTGTGCGAGTTGATGACTTCAATGTGAGCCGCGCATGTATCAGAGACAGCTGTGGCTTTCATTTTGATCACAGAGTGAGAGAGTTCCAGTGGAGGAAAGACGCCCACTGCTCTACAGTGAAGTTTGAACTCGCGGCCAATGCCAGTCTTACAAGTGAGATCAAACTCATATTCCTACAAGAGAGAGAAAAGAATGGTTTTGACCCTGTAAGAATAGGAATCTTACTAAAATAAAATCTTGTTACCAAATGAATATCCTTAACTACTGACTTTGGCAAAGAAAACTTGTCAAAATTATATTTAGTAAATTATATCTTGATCTACGGATGATATTCAGTACAGAAATAACCTCGCAAGTGAGCTTCAATCAAAGGGACTGCAGAAATGAACTTTGAAGCTTTCATACGTGGATCATTTCTTAACTATCAAACGTGTCAAAGAAAATTTGTCGGGGTACAATTTTTCATCGATATCTGCGCTAGGAAATTTTCGTCCTTGATAAGTCATTGACATGCAAGTGACCCAATTACATGAAAACTTATCGTATGTATCCAGTTACACTTCCATGGGTAAAATTGTAACGTGAAAACTTATCAAAGACAATTGGCTAGTACATACACGGCTTGGCGCATTTCGATTGAGTAAAAACAGCCGATCCGAACAAAGAAAAGTATTAGAAGGAGCCAACGAGAAGGAAAACGCAAAGTGACCAAGTCACAAGTGGGTTTAGATTTGCTTCTGATCAGTTGATAGAGTCGCGGGAGTTTGTTCAAACCTAAAACAGGGCGAAGAAAAGCAAAATCAACATAATCTCGGATCATTTTAGACACTTAATTGAAAGTCACTCTCACCACTGACCGTTCTATTACATGACTCACTTTAGCTTTTTTGGCGTTGAACATGATGTCCACATCAAAGCTCTCCAATGGCAGCAGGGTACCGAATCCATCATTAGGCTGAACATCAACCGTCTGAAGTATTAAAAATTACAAAGCTATGAGATATCGGCGCAGAATACTGGACATTAATGTTTAAGAAAAGGAATGATACCAGGAGTTTTAATTTAAGATAACAACCCGAAATCTCTGCGACAGAGGTTTAAAGTTAGGATCACACTTCAAAATCTCTGAAAAATCTTAAGCTCTAACGTACATCGGTGATTGCAAATAAGTTGATTTTCTTTCATAAGGATGCACTGTTAGGCAATAGTCTTCCTTGAACTAAATTTAAATTCTAATAAGTTTTGAAGTTTTCCGTATTCCTAAGTGCAGTCGCAACAGAACAGATGAAAACATTACTCACATCAGGAACTCCACAAAATCCGAATTGTTGAGGTAATACAGACTTGTTAGTTAAAGTCACTGTTCGTCTCACTGACTCCAGCACTGTGCAGAAACCAAAGTCAATCGCTTGAACGTTGAACTCGATATCTGATGACGTCACTATCGCTCTTACTGTGAACGGAACTGGCCGCGTCTTACAAATGAAAAAAGAAAGAAGCTATTTAAGCGCACAGCGACACGAAATCTCACAAGAGAGGTTAACATTGTCACACGCATGCGTACATCAACTACAAAAAAGTACAAAATGTCACGAAACGTCGCATCCACTGCGAAGAGTTGCAAATCATGTTATTTCTGTACGCATTACAGAAGAAAAGCAGTGTAGAGGAGTATCACTCACAAGTGCACGCACTGTCACGAACCTTGCACAAGAGTACAAGATCACCACATGTAACATACAACACACAGAAAAGAAATCCCATAGCAGCGGTTTCAATAACTCTTTCTATAAGCGACTGTCGTTATTGTAATTGACGGCTATGCTCGGTTAACCCTTTAACTCCCAAGATCTCATTAGTAATTCTCCTTACTGTCTGCCATACAATTCTTGTGATGTTAGTTTGGAGAATTTGGAATTGGATCAACCAATAATCCCCTGATTGATATTTTTCTTCATTCTCATTACTTGTTTTCTTGATATTGTACTGATAGAGTAGGGAGAAATTCTGTTTAGGTCACTAGTGAGACTTAAAAGGTTTAGGGGCCGTAAGGCAAAACCAAAACACGAAAGCCTGCTCGTAAGCTAAACAGACGGCGGTATGAGGCCTTATAGGTGGCAGTAGACCGCTTGCAACCGGATGTTATTGAAATCTGTGCCATTACCCAAGCATGAAAAGCGAAAATCAAAATTTTCTGTCACAGATTGCTTTTTCTTGGCTGTTAATTTACCAAGACCAAAGCGAAGGCTGAAGTAAATAAGAAATTAGTTAATTAGAGAGTGCAGAGTAAACTAACCTGATCTGCGACACGTATGACCATAGGTGCCTCAAGCAGTCTGCTCTCTCCGTCAAAGTATGTGGGACAGTCATCTAGCAGAGTTTGTCTAAAACACAATCAGGCATATAATGGTCAACAACCTCTTACAACTAACCACAAAGCAGTGCAGGCTAAATAAATTATGAGAAAAGAAAAGCAAAGACATCACAAGTAAAAAAATTAATAGAAAATTTCATTTTGCAGCATAATTTGTTGTGCCTATGGTCAAAGTTGTGGCTCTTGTCAAGGTTCACATGGCACTGAAGGTAACTCCCTCTTACCTTGGAAGGAACTTGAGCTGCGCAGAGAACTGGGACTCAGCTTGTATGTAAGCTGTCTTGGGAAGCAGTTCCAAGTGATTCCTCAATTCTTTACAAACTTCAAACTTCAGTCTGAGAGCTGAAGTGGCTCTATTGTTGACAAGTATTGCATCTTGATATAGCCGGTCGTACATGCACATCTTTAAGTCGACGACCTGATGAAGGAGGAGGTCGATTGATCGAAAAATATTCAGGCAATTCTGGCAGAGAACTGTATTTTTTTTAAGGAAAAATGGCAACCCAGGCTCAGCTTAGAAGTTATGAATGTTTCTGACTTACCCCAAAATTTCTAATAAATATCAGAAATATAAATAAATATCGAAACCTCTTAACCCTTTGAATCCTAAGAGTGACTAGCATCTAATTTCTCCTTACAATATCATCTCTCAAAAACACACATGAAGGTCACGAGAGTAAAGGAAATGATCACCAACTGAAGAAGCTCTTGATTATTAGACAAATTCTCCTTGTCTGCACCTTAGTAGACGTATGGAGAACAGTATTGAGAATATGCATACTGATGTTAGGGTGAAAAGGGTTGATATCCCGAACAACATCCAGAAATTTGAGGGAGAAAAATGACGCGTTACCTCTCTCTCCACCCAGACAGGAACATCGATTCCCGTTCCTCGAGCTCGGATCACTATCTGCAGACGAACAAAAAAGAAAAAAAATAGTACATCCGCAACAGTGGCCTATTAGTATTAACAGGGCACTGTCTCAGTTGGAACATCCAAAGGGACACAAACTTTGCTCCCGACAGAAAAAAAAAAAGGCTGCTCTCATGGCCTTTGTCGCTATTTTCAACTCCATTCAGGGGACACTTTTACTAGTCAAGGGCGGTATCCCCTGAATGGAGGTTCCACTGAAGAAAGAAGTTCGAAAGCATCATTTTAATTGGGGCGACAACACAGGTATCTACCCTATGACGGTGCAGTTTTGTCAGGATAACTATAGACTACAGTCAGTAAATGAATTCTGAATTGTCCCTAGTATCAACCTAATACTTTTTTTTTTTACTAAAACGTTTATTAACCAGTAAAAAACATTATATTGTTAATCATTTATTGAGTTCCAATACCACAATTACGGAGATACCTCTTTAAGGTTAAAACCGCTCTGTATGGTTTTGAACGAACTGCCGCTTTTACAAGGAGTCTAAAGTAGTCAATAGTTTATGAGCCCCATTACAAGCCTTTTGAGCATCGATAAACATACGTAAATCATTAACTTTGGAAAAACCTAATCACTAAGTAACTTCCTTTCATCAGGCAGAATGAAACCGAGCAACTTTTCAACCTAAAAGGACGGTGTTACGCACAAAGCTTTCACTTACCGGGGGTGAGAGTGGATCTGAAAAGGATATCTCAAACTCGGCGAGGGCGTTGCCTGACTTGGTAGGATTAAATACCACTTCCACCTGGACTAAAGAAAACGGTACAATTTCTCCAGAAGAAACCTGTTGATAGAAGAAAAAGAAAATATATAGCTAAACTACGAAGACACATAAACTAAACCTAGTTGGCAAACTTGGTCTAGGATCATAGCTGTGAATCTTAAAATCACCCTTACGCAAACAACTCCAAGATAAGAAGTTGTCGTGACAGCACTGGAGGAAATACATATATATTCACCTTTCCGACTCTGAGACCTTCTAATATAGAGGTTTCTGTAGGGATTGATGAGATAGTCTGAGGTGCTGCTGAGGTCAGATCAACTGATATATGAAAGAAGAAAATATATAGTCAAAACAGATATGCTGGTCATGAGTTTTGGTATTTAATTGATAAACTACACCACAAACCATCTAGCTGGTCTCCAGTCTCTTCTGCTGGGGCGAGAACTTCGCCTTCAGTAGTTGCCAATCCCTTCTCGAACTTAACAGCACTACCAGATCTGGGCTCTAGGGCCTTCTCCGGGCTTTCGCCCTCTGTAAAGAACAACAAAAGTTATAAAAAACAGAAACAAACGTGTGACACCAGACGTGTCTCTGCTACAAGAGCAACGTTTTTTTCGATACCGAGCCGTATCAAAGAGATTCTAGCACCTCTATCGTTTGTTGTAAACGTTAACAAAGAGGATTTTTCAACGAAATTGTCACGACAAACTTAGTTTATTAAGATTTTCCATAACCCTTATACAATCAACTTCCTTGGTAGTGTCTATGTCGAATCATCTATAACAGTGGCACTGTCGTGAGCTCAAAGTACATTTTGCCACACGTTTTGTTTTCTCTCGGCATAAAAACAAAAGTGATCTGATATAAACGTCGACATACGACTTGGGCCGGACTACCTTGTTGAGCTGGTTCACTAGGAATTTCTGTTACACCAGTCCCTTGAGGTTCTTTTGCGTCTTCTGCCACCCCCTCAGGGGGAACCTGTAGCTCCGTCGGGTAGGAGTCTTGCTGAGTCACATTTACGTCCGTTACAGTCTAGGAGACAGTTGGGGAATATTACATGAGACTTGTATAAATAGTCTAATGATAAACAAAAACTGCAAATTTACGTTAAATTTCATTACAAAATTGGCCCTCTGAGTCTGTATGGCTGTCAGGTTTCGACAACATAAAACCATTGATCGAAAGACGATACAAAAACACTATCAAATGATGAAAAATTGCCGTACAATTCATTTTTGTGTTGCGCCATCCTCTACACAGACAGTCAGTCTCACCAACTAAAACAAGGGGGGCAGGTTTCTAAAGAAACTGTGGTGCTGTGTCAGTGGCGGAGGGTCGAGGGTATTACAAGATAATTCAGTTTTATAAACTGAGTTGATAATGTAAATCGGCCACTGGAAAGAGTTTCTAAAGCTAAAGTTTTGAGCGTTCGCCTTTCTTCGACGAAGGACTAAAGCTCGAAACCTCAGCTTAAGAAACTCTTTAGGGTGGTCAATTTACATCATCAACTCAGTTGATAAAACCAAATTATCTTTACTGAAACAAAAGAGTTCCACATACCATTCCGCCGATAGAACTCAGCTCTGAAGAGGAGAGCGATCTCGCCAAGCCTGCGAAAAAAGAAGAGCAGAATAATTGTTTCACTTTTCCCTTTAAAACTGAAAATTTCTCTTCCTTTCTCACTATCACGTAGTTAGAAAATTGTCAAAAAATTTCAGTAATATCATTTCTTTTAAGCTTTGACACGTTCCAAAAACTCCCATCCCTTTCAGCATAAGCGGGGATTTAGGCTGATTAGAATATGTACAGGATTTTCAGTAATAGCACATTTTAAAAGACAAAGCAGACGGGATGCCATTTGTCATGTTAGTGTTGCGCGCTCTCTTTGTTTGGTGCTTGACTGTTACGTTAGTAATGCGCGCTCTCTTTTATTGTTTCTTAGGTTAGTGATGCAAGCTTTCTCTTTTAGTGTTTCACTGTCATGTTAGTTAAAAGTGCTCTCTGTTGAGTGTCTGACTGTTACGTTAGGAATGCGCGCTACCTTTGTTTTGTGTTTGATTCTTAGGTTAGCAATGCCCGCTTTCTTTTTTTAGTGCTTGGCTGTTATGTTAGCGATGCACGCTCTCTTTTTTTAGTATTTGATTGTTACGTTAGTTAAACGCGCTCTCTGTTGAGTGTCTGATTGTTATGTTTGTGATGCGAGCTCTTTTTGTTTAGTATTTGATTGTTACGTCAGTAAGGCGCGCACTCGTTGCTAAGTGTTTGACTGTTACGTTTGTGATGCGCACTTTCTTTGTTAAGGCCTATTTACACGGCAAGACTTTGTCGCATGCGACAAGCTTACGACAGGCCTACGACATGACTTAAGAGTCGTAAGCGAGTTGTAGGTTTGATTTACACGAAACAATTCGTGTCGTAAGCCTGTCGTAAGCTTGTCGCATGCGACAAAGTCGTACCGTGTAAATAGGCCCTTAAGTGTTTTATTGTTAGGTTAGTGACGCGCCCTCTCTGTTACGCGTCTGATAGTTACGTTAGTGATACGCTTTCTCTTGTTTCGTGTTTTGATTGTTACGTCAGGGATGCACGCTCTCATTGTTTAGTGTTTAACTGTTACGTTAGTAATTCGTGCACTCTTTGTTTGGTGTTTGACTCTTACGATAGTGTTGCGCGCTCTCTTTGTTTAGTACTTGACTGTTACGGTCGTAATGCGCGCTACCTTTGTTTAGTGTTAGATTCTTAGGTTAAAATGATGCACGCTTTCTTTGTTTGGTGTTTGACTATTACGTTGGCGATGTGCGCTCTCTTTGTTTTGTGTTTGAATCTTACGTTAGCGATGCGTGCTCTCTCTCTCTCTTTTTAGTGTTTGATTGTTACGTTTGTGTCGCACGCTCTACTTTTTTTAGTGTTTGATTGTTACGTTTGAGATGCACGTTCTCTTGAAAGAACCGCGGCGTATGAAAGTGAAAAAGTACCGCTGTCACGGTGAGTTCTCGTCCTTTGTAAGCGCTCGCTTGATTGCCTTGAATATATGGGCGTATTCTAACGTTACGCCTCGACTTTGACAACCAAACCCAGTCTTCTTAGCTTGTGTCATAGACTAACTTCAGATGAACATAGCTTTTTAAACGAAACTGAAGTGAAATACCTGTTATCTTTCTGAATGTAAATTGAGTTCCTAACGCTCCATTATTCGTAACGTTTATAATTCTCTTCCTGGTTTCTCCCAAGACTTGACTACCAAATTCAACTTCGGTGACATCCACTGAAATCTGAGGTACAGTTTACATTAAAAGCCGACCTACAAAAGAACTCATTGGGCAGAATTTCTACTGAGATTCACAATACACAAAGCGATCTGCAAACCATAGTTAAGGCTGTGACATAGGAATCCGTCACACAATCTAAACGACTAACAATACTATTAGCAGTAAAACATCAGTGCAGGGGTTTTCTTATAACTTTTTCCATATGCGGCCACCGCCGATGGCGTAAAAGGCAGCTGTGCGCGAAAAGGGGCAGCTAAACGAAACCCAAACACGAGGGCGTACTCGCAAACTAAATAGACGGTAGTAAGAGTCTTATGGGCGGCGGTAGACCGTCTGTAACCGGCTCTCAATGAAGCCCCTGCAGTGAAAGATCGTTTTCGATTGAGTGTCGGAAGTCAAAACCAGTACAATCGAACAGTGACACTTCGATTGTATTGGTTTTGATTCACTCTGCCATTATTTTAAGATACGCAGCGCGCAACCTTTTTTTATAGAATCAACTACAAAACAATAAGTAAAACAACTGGGACTCGTCCGAACTTTTTCCGCGCTTGAAGCTGCTTCAAGCTTTTACTTAAAGTTCTCATTTGCTCCTTGTAAAATTCTCTTCCGTCCAGGCTGCCCCTTCCTAATTGAAAGTGGTAGGTTTCACTCGTATTGGAGGTACTCGAAGTTCTTTTTTTCCGA
This sequence comes from Pocillopora damicornis, assembly GCF_964200805.1. Taxonomy (NCBI): domain Eukaryota; kingdom Metazoa; phylum Cnidaria; class Anthozoa; order Scleractinia; family Pocilloporidae; genus Pocillopora; species Pocillopora damicornis. The sequence goes on along the minus strand of NC_142677.1, from coordinate 11,937,603 downwards.
GTATGCCTGTCCTTCATTGAATAACATCATCTTTCACTTGAGAATCACCAGGCATGTCGTTGTGAAGTAAAACAAAAATGTGTCTCAATTTGATGTTCATCAGCTCCTTAATGTATTTTCCTTTGCTCTGAGTGGCTATTGTGAAAGCGTTGATGTGAGTTTTACGACAACTATAACTAGATAAGAATTACGGTAAAAATGCTAAAGAAGAGTACCTGACATTTCTTTGTGACACATCGAATTGGAACTGAAAAGGGTCCTGTTTGGGCAAGGAAATCTATGTGGCCTACCAAGTCTTCATTCAGCTGTACAAGGGTATAATAAGAAAAAAAAAAACACTCGTTCACAATGTCACGTTAACCTTTCCACGATACCAAAAGAAATCAACTCACTATGAAGACTTTTGAAACTCACCATTGGCTTGAAAGTCACTGCAAAATCACAAGTCAGACCAGCAGACATCACTCCTGGTGGATCGAAACTAATGAAACGTAAACGAAAACAAAATGTTTTGTAGGAGCATTTTCATTGCCGAGTAAAGATCAACTTATGGTTTTGCTTCGTGTAAGACAAGTTATCCTAATCGATAGCGCGCTGGAATCCGCATCGAGGTGTCCGAGCTCGAACCCTGGTCTGTATGCTGTACTCCCGACACTTTACTTTCACAACTTTCACAGTCCCTTTCTCCCGTCAAGAGTATAAATGGGTCACAATGAACTGACAGTGAAAACTGTAAAAATGCTGGGGTGTGGGGAGGGGATGGTAACCTGCGATCGACTCGCATCCTATCCGGGGGGAGTAACAATCCGCTGAGTCTCTTTACGATACAGATACTGTGATACACTCATGCAGCAATACGAACCGCTCTCGAGCGCAATTTTTTTCTTTTCTGAGACGGTAATAAACTGGACGTTTACTTACAACACTTCGATGAAGTCTTTCAGGATATGAGACATGCCAACATATTTGCAGTAGTTCTGAGTGTATGATATGTTTGTTAAAAGAATTTTCTTCTTGTAGGATTTCCCGACGTCAAAGTCCTGGAGAAAAAATGATCACGTATGTTTCAGTTGTCAAGCAGCTGGTTGTAAATTCTCATAACCGCTGCATTATTGTAATAGGACAATAAGTCACTTTCCCGCCGGTACACACACCTTAAATACGATGACCTCAGGTTTACTGTAAAAAGCACAGCCCTGCAGAGAACAATAGGAAGAGAATTATCAGTTGGAACGTTTGTGAGTCAAACTTGAATCCAGTTTCGGTCGTTTGAGAACAGTCAGGAAACCCGCTCTCTTGGATGCAAATGCAGAAAATAACTTAGCCATGCCATCATATTTCAAATCAATGATAGCGCCATAGAGAAAGGCCTCTGAGTACAAGATGAATTTCAAAATAATACTTAATAATAATAATAAAAACAACGAAGAGGTAAAAATATACCGCGCACGAATCGCGAAGGACTATAAGAGAGATAACAAATTTAGGGTTTCTTCCTCTCTCGCGATCCCTTCCTCCAGTGCGCCCACTTTTTTTCAGAAGAGAAACGTTTGGGAGCGAGGGAAGCATTGTAGGGTTAGTCTGAATGAAACAGGTAAAATATCAATATGCACCTGTCATGTTTTGACATTAAGCCTAAAAATTTTTCTAGTTCGTTATTTTCAGTCCTTTTTAATTCTCCCGATCCTCAGCAATCCTTGCTCCTTCTTAGTTCATTTTTGTCCCTTTTGGTGTTTTTCAGTCTTTTTCAATTAATATCTTAAGTCTCCTTCAAGTTCGGTTCGTGTACCACAAAAAGAAAGACTCTGTCAGTAAGTCGTGAGGCAGTTCCAACAAGTTAGTAACAATTCCCACAATGCACACAAACCTTAAATTCTCTTCCAGCAGCTACTTGTTTCTGAACAATCCCTGCTCTCTGTTTCATGAGAGCTCTTTCCATCATCTCCTGTAAAAAACATCGAATTAAAAAACGTCACCAAATAAACTCTTAAAGAAAATATTTGATTAAAGTAGTGGGTAAAATTCACTCTGAAAGGTGACTCGGTACAATCGGAACTCAATAAGTTGGTGAAAGCTTTAAATTTTTATCAAAGATTTAGGCTAATAACATCCACTTCCTCATCCCCAAATGTTTGTTTAATTTTTCAGTTTTTTGGGTGGTATATCCAACAGAATATGAATGAAAGGACTGAGAAAAAAGAAACGGGAGGCTTACCTAAAGCGTTCTAACCTTTTTGAACGCATTAGCCGATGCATGTGTAATGACTTTCTTTTCAATGAACGTTGAAGAATTTCAAAATGCGAACTGATATTTTTTCCTCTATTAGAGAACTCAAGATCTAAATAACAGCTGTTATCAAAGTTTTACCTGTTCCATTTTACTAGGAATGTGAGTTGCAAATTTAAATCTGTGCTCCTTTTTCTCAGATGCCTGAAAAATATAACACACAATTTCATTTTAACCAACCATTTTCAAATTACTTCAGATTAGTCAGTAGTAGTGTTACTTAGGCAGGCAGGGTAAAATGCATATATTAATGAACGGCGCAGTAAGGCCTGATTAGTCTCTAGTGATTGCGCGTCTTTCAAATGACGGTGTTAAAACCAAAAGCAAAGTAATCAAAACCGCCACTTAGAACAAAGGAAAATAACACATGATGCCAACGAGAATGAGGGTATAAACAAGCAAATTGCCTAAGGCGCGGGAAAACACGAGTGAAAATAACGCGCTTGGTTTCAGTCTAGCATTTGATTGGTCGACAGGTTGGCACAAGCTTTCTGTACCAATCACAGACCGTTGTGAGCTACACCTAAGTAACCGCCGATTATTTTTGTCACTCAATTGGAAACTGCTTTTTTTTCTTGTGTTCTTTCTATTTGTTGGAGTGACTAGGGTTTTGGTCTTCAGAAAAAGAATACAAAAAGCACATAAAAAAAACTAACCTTATGAACACCCTCTTCCCATAGTCCCCTAAATTCTGGTTGGGCCAGTTCTTCTCCTTCAGCTTCTGAATCACTGGATAAATTAGATAAAGATAATGATGGTTGAAACTCGATGACAGAGCCAATACAATATGCTGATCAACATTAAAAGACAGAAGTATTCTATAAGATACTAACCCTTCCTTGGCTTCATCTCTACTTGTCTCTCCATACGGGGAAAAATCATCTTCGTCATCTTCTGAAGATACTGCACCAAGCTTTCCTGGTGTATGTTGACCCTGAAAGTAATCACAACGGCCAATCAGAAGAAAAGAAAAGACCTATAAGAGCCAATGAGAACTGCAAATATAACCAACAAAACTGCACAAAGCGCGGGAAAACGCGGGCGACCAAGTTGTGATTGGCTTTAGCTTGGCATCTGATTGGTTGAGCAAGTAGCGCAAGTTTTCTGAAAAAACACAGAGCAAAATGGAAAATAATTTTGGATTACTTTCGACGCGCAATTAAACATTTTTTTAACAGTGACTGATGTTGCGAAAGTCAAAGGCATTGTCACCGCCGTCTCTGATGACGAATTCCGCTTACGTTGGCAAAACTTCCGTCAAATGTCAAAATTGTTTAAGATGTTTCAACTTCCTCGTTCCTTGGGAATTTTTTACAAGATGAATTCTGACCACAGCATACCAGTTAGCGAGGAAGTTTTACTAAAAAGCGCAGAAAAGACCAAAACCGCACGAGAAAAAAAAACTTAAATAAGAAAGTTTTATAGCAGCTACTAATGTTCCTTCAATATCATTAGACCGTCATTCTTTGAAGAGTTACTATTTTTCTCCCCAGAAAGAGAACTTAGGCAGAGTATACTATCAAATAAGACATCACTAACAAAATGTAAGAATTCATTGTTTAAAAAGTTTAACACTGCTAGGATCTTCGTAGAAATGACATGATTCTTCAGTCGAATCTTTAATAGCTGCTACATTTACGTTTAAACTTGTTGCTATGGAATCACTTATTTATTGTTAAGTCTTGTGTTCTTTTTTCTGAATAAAGTAGCTTAGTGCTATCCCTACCCCTGTATCTTCCACATCTGCACTGTACTCCACAGAAGATGATCCACTGGTTGATTTGAAAAACTTTGGTTTGGGACGTCGCCTGCTTATCCTCTGTGACAAATATAGATTCTTGTGATAAATTTTACTAAGTTTGTGAGAAGTCTACCAGTTCTCTCACAAATAATGTAAAAAGGCATATCTATAATTCCATTACACAGCTATTTTATGATACATGTATAAGGAGCAACGCGCAAAATATGAGATCGCAATGTCATTTGCATGTGCCTTCCACAGATAGACAGATAATATGGGTTACACTCACTCTTCCCCTACTTGAGAGTTTAACATGTAATACGCACGGACACTATGCTCAATGTTACTGTGGTAAATTTCCAAGCAACTCACAAAATATCCACGCGCTGTGAATATTCCACCATCGATTGAGATAAAGATCAAAATGAAATAATTTGCTGTGAGGCCGTGAGAGTCGCGTTTCACTGAATCAAATGGCTGTTGTGTTAATGTTTACTAGCATATATTACGCATCGCTTTCTTGTTTCGAATAATGCCTTTCGCTGACGGAAATTGATAAAAACCTCTTTCAGTCAAACTTAGCAACCTTTGAGTAAGATTGATGCTTTGGCGAACAGCGAGGATATTGGTCTTTTATGATTAAAATTTCTACGGCATTAATAAACTTCATTAGGAAACCACCGCCCTGAGCTAAAAGAGGTGTAAGTGAAATCCTTATATCCCGGCCAACACCCTGGTATTCCCACCCTGTCCCATTATTTTCTCTAGTAAATTTACAATACCTTCACCCTTTCTCTTTGTTTTTCTGGCCATAACTGAGGTTGCTGTTGATAGCGCTTTTTCATCTGTTTTTCCTCTTTCAATATGTTTTCAACAATTTCAACCTAAAAATGGAAAAACGATGAGCCACAAGGAAGACAATGTAATTTAAAATATAAACCAAAAATTTGTGGTCCTTATTAAGTACAGCAGGATTGCAGCGGTTTAAACAGTCAACTTTCTGCATAAGCGGTTGCCGATAAAGTAATACACATATAGGCTGCTGTACCTGACAGGTCTTAGAGGCCGCCGGCAATAGACCGCCAGTAACTAGCTTTTGTTGAAACCCCTGCAGTTACAGTAATTTCAAGTTACCTGTCGCTCTCGCTGCCTTCTTTCGTATGCTCTGAAAAGAAAAGCATACGAAGTGTGTCAAAATTAAATGTTATAGTAATACACTTACAAACTCTTAAGAAGGCGAAGCTGACCTCTTTCATATAAAAGCCCCTCAAACAAGTATTCATTGACAAATCTGAGGGCATACTGTTCACAATAGTTAAGCAATATAGTACTTTTTCCATGCCTAGATAACCTCATTGAAACACAACTGGGACTGAAATACTTAAAAAAGTTGAAGTGAATCCACTTGTTTTCTCCAGAAATTTGAATGCCGCTATTGTAGCAATGAAAAGCTTTTCAAGTCGACATCTAAGGTATCTCTTTAAATTAATAATTGAAGCATAAACAAGCTGTAAAAAACATCAGGTAAATGTTACCGACCAAAAATAACACAAGTAAAGGTAACAAAAAGGGAAAACAGTCTGACTTTTGCCACTGCTTGTAGATGATGGGTATAACTGAATAAAATGAAGACCATGCTATCATCGTACAGGATAATTTGGTTTTATCAACTGATTTGATAATGTAAGTTGACCACCGTAAAGAGTTTCTTAAAGTGACGTTACCCTTCGTCACAGCATGTAAATAACGAAGGGCTAACGTTCAATACGTCAGCTTTAGAATCTCTTTACGGTGGTCAATCTACATTATCAACTCAGTTGACAAAACCAAATTATCTTGTCAACGTCGCCACAGTTTCTTTAGAAACTTATCCCCTTTGTTCATTTATTGCCCTACAGTTTTCCATGTTATCTACTCACTCTTTATCCTTTTCAAACTGTCTGATCCTTTTTCTTCTTGTCAACTCCTCATCGGGATTTAATCCTTCAGCAAAAATCTCTTGTCTTTCCTGCAGTTCCTCCTCTTCTTTTTCCTGTCTTAACTTAGCATCACGGGCTTGCAAGGCCCTGAGATTTTCCTACAAATCATACATAATACCTATTTATAACCTGTTAGTACAGACAATTTGGTTTATCGACCGAGTTGAGTGTTTCTGGCTGATTACAAACAAAGAATCACACCTGTTCATCACCCATAGGCAGACTTGTAAAACGCTACTTCCAACTAACAGTAACTGCTATTGCAACGGGAAACAAATTACTCATCCTACCTTGTTAGCTTCAATGTTGCCTTTAAGACACAATATGGCCTGCATTCTGTCTTCCATATTTCTTCGAGAAAGTTCCTCTTCTTCTGCTTCCTTCTGACGAACTCTGCAATGTATACCAGAGAATTAAGATCTGTTTGCAAACCTGCAAGTCAAATATCCTTAACCCTTTAACTCCCAGAAGTAATTGACAGGTCGTTGCTCCCAATAATATCCAAACGTTATTAAAAACTGGATCATGGAATAATGAAATTCAAGAGTTTTCATTGGCTTAGCCATCATGGGTTAAGAGCCATGATTATAACATGCGCGCGCATGAAGACGAGTTAAACCGAACAAGTTTTGGTACATCATAACAAATTGCGTTTGTTCTCAATATGAAAAGTTGCAAAGATTTATCCATAGTTTTGGGGCGATTTTAATAAAACAATTATTCCACTTGCGTTTTTTTGGATATGAGATGATTATTGCCAACTCAGCCCAACCGGCCTCGTTGGCTACCTATCATCTCATATCCAACGCGCACTTGTGGAATAATTTTTAATTATCCAACAAAACGATAATGAGAATACTCAAACTTATCAGATAAAAGTTGTTATCTTGATCTGTCACCAAAATCTCCAAACTAGTTTACAAGGAAATGTGTAGCAGCTAAAGGAGAGAATTAACAATCAGATCTAGAGATTTAAAGTGTTGAAGGAAAATTCTGTATATGGGTCTGACTTGTACAGCTGATGGACGTCACCCCAGTCTTGGTAGTTTCAGAGGCTGACATTAAGAGTATTACTACTCCCTGTGGATGGGATCCCATGTCATTATACATCACCCAGGGAGTGATTTTTAAAGCTTTCCCTAGAAATTCACTGGTACCCATTTACACCCCTGGGTGGGTGGAGAGAGGCATTATGAAAGTAAAATGTTTCTCCCCCCCCCCCCCCCCCATTCACACTCCTGAGTGGGGAGAGGCATTGTGAAAGTAAAATGTTTCCCCTTAGATGACACAGTGATCCCAATCAGGACTAAAAACCTTGATCTTTTGATATGGAATCCACTGCATTAATCATCAGGCTACCAAAACTCACACAAACTATGTCCTTTATCAGAAGAAAAATTTATCACAAGGGAAACAAATCAATTATTTCAGGTTTTCACTGTTTTGGCTTTTTATGGAAGTGCACATATGTGAGGCAGAATTCTGATCAAATAACCCAACATCTTTTCAGCATACCTCCAAAAAAAAACCCTATTAGTAACAGGCTTCCATCTCTCTCTGCACAAAAAATTAAAAGTACCTGGACATTGTCTCCTTAAGAAACTTGGATGCCTGTTCTCTGTTTCGTTTGGCTGCAGCAATGGCTTGTCTGTGTTTTCTCTCTCTTTCTCTTAGGGCAGATATGTGCTCTCTGCAAAGGATTTTAGTAATAATTTATTTCTATCATGTTAGCACTTTCAACTATTCAAAAGTGTATTTACACAGAGGTTTTGAGCATTAGTCCTTTGCCATTTGCTCTGAAAAAGGGCTAATGCTCAAAACATCAGCTTCAAAACTCTTTACATTGTTCAATTCACATTATCAAATCAGTTGATAAAACCAAACTTATCTTGTTATCTCCCCAAACAATGCACCACAGTTTCTATAGAAACCTACCCCTTTAACAAAGAAGCAGTTTGTGACAAGTCTTAAGTAATGCTTGTGTTAGATTACAGTATAAAACAACCAACTGTCCAAATACTGGTATAATATTGTGGGATATTTGAGTTTGATTTGCATGTAATTTGTACTCTACTTAATATGGTTGGATAATAAGTAGTAATTAGTAAGATTAATTATGTTATGATAAGTTATATTATGACACAACACAAATTCTCATAGCTTCATTTAAAAACTATGGAAATGGATGAACTGTGACAGGAATAAGACTCAAAATGAGCTTAGAGGAAAAAGGGTCAATTAAACTGAATTACTTCTCTCTCAGGCGTCTTCTCCTCTCTGCTACAGCTGCACTCATATTTTCTTTTCGTAAACGGACTGCAGACCACTCAGCCTTTTGTTTCTCCACAAGCTTCTCCTCTTTTTCAAGTTCTTGTCCAGCAAGGAGGAACTTTCCTTGTTCAACTGTGGCTTGTGCAAGAGCAAATCTATAGTAAAAAATTTTCACCATTCTTATCACTAGCAAGAAGACATGAAATTCAAGCATCATTCACACTACATGAGCAAGCCCTGTCTGCTCAAAGTCTGGATAATACCATACACTGCACAATTATCTGCAGCCAGTGAATAGATTAGCTAACAAAGGTAAGACATATCTGTTGGATAGCATGCATATAGCCAGTGTAAAGGGATGTTGACCTCTTTGCAAAATATATTTCTGATACCAAAATCATATGGTTAGCAGAAGACACCAACTAAGGAAGCTCTCGATTGTCGAACAAATTCTCTTTGTCAGCACCTTAAGAAATGTATAGAGAACAGTCCAAACAACATTTATACTGATGTTAAGGACTGTTAATGGTTTAGGAGGACAGAAAGCCTAATAAAACAGATAGAGATAGAGATAGAGAAAACAGAAGAAATTTAGAGTGGTTCAAACTGGAAAAAAAATATTTTTGGAGAAGTAAATTCCTGATACCAAAATCATACAATTGACAACTACTTACTCTGCCTCTTCAAGTCTGTTTAGAATTTCTCTTTCAACATCTTTTTCAGCATCAATTTCTGCACATAATTTATCATGGTATGACTGCAGTCTGTAGAATGATGCCCTAAATGATCAAACAAATCATCAAACAAAGTCTCCTTGGCTAATGTCAACACCACAGGAAATGGAAAGAAAAAAGTATAAAGAATATAAATATTAAAATTAGGGTCAACAGTTTTGCGAGGTAAGGTAGCCTCATCACTAATTTTTGATAGTTATCCATTTACTCACATATTGTTTTGAGTTTCTGCTTCTTCAATCTCATTACTGACCAACTCTTTATCTTTCTGGAGTTCATCAATATGCTCTTGACATTTCTTATGCTCATCCCTAAAAATACAAGGAGACCAGATTGTCACCAGAGATTTGATTTGAACATTCATTCAATACATCTTCTTAATGGTTCTAGTCAAACTTTCAAGTAAAATGATATTCATTCATATTTGTTTACTACATTACCTGAACTGTGAAACAAGGTAGTCTTTCTCCAATACTTGTTCACTTAGTTGGTCAAGATGACGTCTCAAAGCTAAACGCTGTAATTTCTCCTGTAAGAAGAATGTTTTTAGTGATATTAAAGGTACATGTAGATCCCAATTATCACATGTATAATAAAACAACAACAAAAACAAGTTCAGAATGAATGTGATAGAGTTTAACTCAATTCTAACTCTTCAAACAGAATTTCAGTAAAGGAACAAGGCTGTAAAACATTTGTGACAGTCTGCTGAGAGGGTTCAAATACCAGCCAGTTCAACCAATTTCCAATCACATGCTTTTACCCTTTACATACTAACATCAGTATCCATATCTGCCATACTCTTCTCTTTACATTGTCTTTGGTACTGACACAGAGAATTTGTTTAACAATCAAAGCTCTTTTGGTTGTTCATCATTTCCCTTATTCTCATGAACTTAATAAATGACTCAACAGTAATACTCTAAGGAGAAATCAATTGCCAGTCCTTCTTAGGGTTTAACCCTTTAACTCCTAAGATCTCATCAGTAATTCTCCTCACTGTCTGCCAAATGATTCTCATTAGGGTTAGAGTTTGCTAGTTTGGAGAATTTGGTATGGGATCCTTTAGTAATCTCATGATTGAAATTTTTCTTAATTCTCATCACTTGTCTGCATGATATTGTATAGATATAGTAAGGAGAAATTCTGTCTTGGTCACTCACAGGAGTTAAAGGGTTAAGGGTTAACAACTGACCTGTCTTGTTTGTTGAGCAATTGGATCAGATGCATATTCATCCTCCTCTATTCCCCCATCCATACTCCTGTATAAAATTAATAAAATCACTGTCACATTGTTATTAAATAATAAGTCAATCTGGTAGAACTATAAGCTACCAGATTGACTTATTATTTAATAACAATGTGACAGTGATTTTATTAATTTTATATAAAACAATGATATGAAATATTTGTTTCAAGAAAACATGAACAGTGTTCTCCAGAATCCACTGCCATTGCAGTTTCACTGGTTACTTGAATCTGAAAGGCCAGCTACTTTTTAATCATTCAAGAGACAAAAAATCTGAATACTTGCCCTGCTGTCAAATAAATTTTAACCTTTGATTGAATATTTAATTAAATATGATACCCAAACCAGAATAAAAGCCACATATATGTAAGAAGAACTCTTACTTGAATGCTAATCTTAAAGTTCATCACCTCCTTAAAGTTGGTGATCACAGAAGCAGAGTCTCTAAAGGTGACTCCTCATTACCACCCATAGCTCAGCAGCATTTAAATCTATAAACCTAATTTGTTTATATGTTCAGGGATCAAAGGCTAGGGGTAGAAAAGAAATCAATATTTCATTACAATTGCCTTACCCAGTGAGAGATTCCTCATCACTGAAGTAATTCTTGTCAATATCAGATGAAGGGTCACTCTCATACTCAATAGGTCCTAAATGACAGTGAAGAGATACATGTCATTTGTAGCATCATAATTAATATAAGCACTGATAAAAACATCCTTTAACCCTTTCACCTCTGCAAGTGTCTGGCTTCTAATTTCTTTTAACAGTATCCAGGGGTTTCAAAATGTTTTGAAGTACCCAGGTGGAAATCTTATTAAGATCTTACTAAGATTCTTGTAAGTTTCTTACTAAGATTCTTATTAAGATTCTTAATTAAGAATCTTGTAAGACCTTACAAGATCTTGTAAGATCTTGTCACAAGATTCTTACAAGAATCTTGTAAGATCTTACAAGAATCTTGTAAGATTCTTACAAGAATCTTGTAAGATCTTACAAGAATCTTGTAAGATCTTACAAGAATCTTGTAAGATCTTACAAGATCTTGTAAGAATCTTGTGACAAGATCTTACCTGATCTTGTAAGATCTTACAAGATTCTTGTAAGAATCTTGTGACAAGATCTTACCTGATCTTGTAAGATCTTACAAGATTCTTGTAAGAATCTTGTGACAAGATCTTACCAGATCTTGTAAGATCGTACAAGATTCTTGTAAGAATCTTGTGACAAGATCTTACCAGATTCTATAAGATTCTTAACTAAGAATCTTGATAAGTATCTTAGTAAGAAACTTACAAGAATCTTACAAGATCTGGTAGGATTCCTGTGACAAGAATCTTAATTAAGTACCTTCACAAGTTTTCAAAAGAACTTGTTAAGATTCTCAACAATGTCTTAATGATCTCTAAAAGAACTTACAAGAACTTGTGAGATTTTCAAACAACTTACAAGAATTTTTGCAGAATCTGTAAAAATTCTTAAGTATCATATTTTTTTCAGACCATAGTAGGTAACTGATGGTTTATGCAATATTCAGTAACTGGATGATTGAGGAATGGAGATCACAACTAAGAAAGAATTTCTTCATCCAACATTAAGCAAAATTTATTGCAAATTCTCAACACTGTGAAATTAATTACTAAAAAATATCTTGATAAGAAACGTTAACTGGTAAACATGCACGATTTAAATGACAACTGTACAAGAAGAGTTCTTGTTCTTCCCTTTGGTGTGTTTTAAAAATTAAAAAAAAACAATTGTTTTAATTTTGATTTGAACTACCATAGTTATCCTTACACAAATAAGCCATAATAACTAAAGGCATGTCCCAGTTTTAAATTGTTCTTCGTTTGATTCAAACTGCAATGGTTTTTCTTCTTTTAGAATAATTTAAGCATGAAAACAAAAAAAAACAACAAAATTTTGTATTGCAGCAAACGTGTTCAAAGAATTAAAGCTCACAACACTCATCTCAGTTGGCATTTTAGTCAATTTGACAGCTACTTGACAAGCAAATTTGCAAATATTTCAATTTTGTACAAATATCAACCAAGCTTTAGTTCATTCAACATTGCCCTCTACATTGTGAACTTTTCTCTTGGAATCCAAGCAATTTTTTTTATTCAAGTAGAGCCTTATTTGAGACCACCTCTTATTCATTTGGGCATCACCAAATTTCTGATTTATGGCTCCTGTGGGAAGAAAAAAAGAAAAAAAGAAAATAGTAATTTGTATACAGGTACAAAATATACTAAAACCTTGAGAGCGTATTTTTTAAAATCCCTGCCAGAGAGGAGTAATAGGAGCTTGGTTTCATTGTGAGGAGTACTTAGTAAGGTAGAGGGGAGGAGCTTCTCAATGGTTCTCCTTGATCACCATCATGCCTCATCTGTACGCAAAGGAAAGGAGGTAGTGACTATCTTTAACAAGAACTTATCATCTTTAAGAGCAAAATTTTTATGCACAGGTTCCCAGTTATGAATCTTGGCAATTTGCACTGCCCAACTCCAATCCAACAAACTTTGTTTACGCTTTGCACTGCTGAAACAGCTATTCCAAATTCCCACAAAAAGTTGATAAATGAAAAATTACCTTTTTACAATCAGGAGTTGCCACCCTTCTATCCCATTCTGTGCTTGTAGCATTAAGATGGGACTCAAAGTCTACTTTATTCAGGATAAAATCATTTTTACAGGTGATCCTATTTCTCCAGTTCTCCTGTGAATATGAATTGAAAAAATGTTTACATTTGTTGAGCAATCCCTCCACTGAATTAAGTTTCATTAACCTTTAGAACAAAGAAAATTGTGAGAAAGGGAAGCAAGGAATCATGACTCAGCATTAAATGAAAACCAGAAAAAAATACACACACATTCACAAAACAAAACAAATAAAAACTAAACAGAACCAAACAAAATACAAAAAATGTTGCATGGAATTAATACAGGTATAGAATGTGTTAGAGTAAAAATTGACAGGATAACAGTGCCAAAATTCTTCCTTAAGCCATCTAAGTCAATGAAGTCTTGAAGGAGGGGGGGGGGAAATGAACTATCATGCACCAACATTGAATATTTAGAGTTCTTACATCATCAGAAGAACTTCCCATTTTTTGGTAATTTTTGTTTGCTTTGGGAAGATTCCCATCACTGTGGACATGGTCGTGATAATCGAACCAAGTTTGGCTTTCATCATCATCATCATCAGTGGAAACTTTTAAGTAGAACGTGGCAATTTATAATTCATTATTTGGGAATAAAGTAATTCCATAATCGATTTCGCGTTGTTATTGCACCCTTTTAGCTTAACTTCTAGTGGTTATTAGTAAAGCCGAAGACAAATTAATTGTTTATTGTGAACCATTTCCATGCGAGACGACTGGAAGCTACGATGATTCTGCCTACAACACTTAAATCCGGAACAATCTCTCTTTTAAAACTGACTTGAGAGAATTGCTACAAGTGCAGTAAGGTTAGCAGCCGCCGTTACGGGGTTTTGATGATGATAGCGTTACATCTCGTGTCAGTTTCCACTCAATTCTAAACAAAAACGCTTCCTGACGAAATCGAACCCTGACGAGATTTTATGATTTGCCTTATATAAAAATACCGTGGCCTTGCAATTAAATAAACTTATCGTCACTTTTTTCGTCCATGCTAAAAGAATCTAAAAAGTGCGAGAAATAAGTCTATCGCATCACCTTCCAGCAGATGTGTAATGTTGATAACGTGAACTTAATGAATAAAAGTCAGTAGCACTTACCTTCGGGATGATTTGCCTTCATTTGCTTCAGTTGCAGTCGTGCACTAGTTGCTTTTTTGGAAATCTTCTCAAGATACTTAAACTACCAAGACCAATGTGTTCCTTGAGTTATGAAGCGAGTGTCGTGCACAATCATACGTGTGCTTTCTATGTGCTTAGATGTGTAAACTATTCACCTGAGGCCACTTCACGTGACAGAATAAAACAAGGATATCGCAACCTTGAATGTGTAATCGTAGTGTTCTTTCACAAGAAAAGCAAAACGCGATTTATCTTCTCTGGTGTGCTGTAAACTCATGTTACTTACCGACTGCGTCATTTTCTGTATTTTAAGCGACAGTAACATTAGTGATTTTGCAAAGAACTTGGCTTGTAAAATCCTAATTCTCGAGATCATTATTCTTCGCCAGGGCTTTAGACACAATTAAATTTCGCAACGAGGTAGATAACACTCAACCAAAGTAAAATTTCTGTAGAACTTTGCCGAAACGAAATGGCGCGTGAACGGTTGACAACAACGGTCGAGTGAACAATTTGTAATTTTGCGCCGGCCGTAGCGGGAGACTGGGGAGAGCCTTAGTGAAAGTACAAAATGTCACGCAACTCTCGCAAGTATTTTGTAAGTAACTACCTATAAACTTTTTAAAAATACTTTTAATTTCTGCCATCTGACCGGTCTGCAAATTTTCGATGTTTATTTGTTAGTTATATTGTAAAGAATTTGGTCGGTAAAATCCTAATTCTCAAAATCATTCTTCTTCTTTAGGGCTGTAAGGCACAGTTAAATTTCTCAACCAGGCAGATAACACTCGACCAAAGTAGAATTTCTGTCGAACTTTGTCCGAAACGATATGATGCAAAAACGGTTAACAACAACGATCAAGTGTACAATTTGCAATTCTGCGTATGCGCTGTGGCGTGGAATGCCTTGGTGAAAGTACAAATTTCGTGCAACTTTCTTGAAAAATATTTTTACAAGTAGCTAGCTATAAATTTTTTTTAAATACATCTTTTCATTCTGCCATCTGTCTGCATACTGCCATGTTTTTTTTCTGAACCATATCAGCGAAAGTCTCTTGCTTGTGGAATGTGGTGACATTATCTATGGGTGTCTTAATGTTCAAGGCAAAGATGGGAAGGTTTAATCCCTTTCTAGACACTCCCTATGAACATGATTAGTGATTATTTAAACTAGCTGTTCAGTATATTTCATAATCAATCATCAAATGTAATCTGAAAAGTCTGTCCAAATTTAATCTGTTGATACCATAATTCCAGTGGAACAATTACCTCGTTAGAAAGCAGCTGCATGTGTATTGTGTTCTCGGGTCTGAAATTTGCACACCATACCATGGAAGCTTACTTGATGTTATTTGATCCCCTTTTGGACATGGGATTTTTCACATCATGTGTGAGAGGTTTCAAGCCTTATGCATTCCCATGCTCTCTTATGAACAGAACAGGATAAGCATTTCAAGTTACTCAAGAATGTACTGGAATGAACTTGATAAAATCTTGTCAAGAACATTTAAATTCCTACTGATCTTAAAATTTTGATTCTTACAAAACTCTTAGATGAACTTTAGATGAAATCCTGTCTAGAATCTTTATGATGTTACATTTACAAATCTTACTTAATTATTAAGATTCTTAACAAACTTACCAAGATCTTGTCAAGAAGCTTGTAAGATCTTCCTTTTCTTAAAGATTAGGATTCTTACAACTGAGATTCTTAAGTGAACTTTATATGATGTTGTTAAGAACTTTCAAGATCTTAATGCCCATGTGTTGTAAAAATTTTTTTAGGATTCTTAAAAGATTCTTAAATAAACTTAATAAGATCTTGTTGAGAACCTTTCAAGATCTTAACCCCCATTTCTTGTAAAATTTTGTGAGGATTCTTACAAGATTCTTAAATAAACTTAATAAGATCTTGTTAAGAACCTTCCAAGATCTTAATCCCCATGTGTTGTTAAATTTTGTCAAGATTCTTACAAGATTCTTGTATAAACTTAATAAGATCTTTTAAGATCTTACAATGCTCAAACCTGGTTAAGATTTGTTCAAGAAATTTGGCAAGATCTTATTAAGATTATTAATTCTTAATAAGATCTTAGTAAGATCTTCATCTTAATTGCCATCTTATAAGATTCTTACAAGATCTTCCAAGATCTTACAAGATCTTCCAAGATCTTAATAAGATTTCCACCTGGGTAGACATCGGACTCCACAAAAGTGGGTGATTGTGAAAAGTTCCTTAACCCTTTAACTTCCAGATAATTTTTCATTCTTCTTACTATCAACCATACAATTCCATAATGCTAGTTCAGAGATTTTAGTATTGGATCAACTAATTATCCCCAAATTGATATTTTTCTTTATTCTTATCATTTATCTGGTTGATATTGCATTGATATTGTATTGATATTGTAAGGAGAAATTCTCTCTTGGTCATTTATGGGAGTTAAAGGGTTAAAGGCAAAAAGGTAATTATTTTGATCAGAGTAACTAGCAACATTTTATCAAGTAGCTGGCAGAACTCTGGTGGTTGCTGGCTTGTTCTGAAATCCTGGATAGTATCACACTTGAATCAAATGAGCAGATTATCAAAATAAAATAAATGATTACCAATTTCAAATGCTCTTTCTTGTAAAAAATTATCTGGTCAGTAACATAGAAAAAGTGTAAAGAACTGTTTGAAGAATATGAATGTTATTGTTACTGTAAAGAGAATTTAAGGAAACCTCCTTTAGGAAGACATTTTCCACAAATGACAAATTCATGGTCTGGACCACACAAAACCCTTGTTCTTTGCTGCACTTCAAGAGGTGGTTTTCAAGAAGAGGTTGTTGTGAGAGGAGGTTACACTGTATTACAGAAAAGTTATGACATATCTATTTTCTAGGTCTTTCTTAAATCAGGTTCCACTCCACTATTGACCAGGCCACAGTTGTTTCAAGGGTGGATAAGGCTATTTACTGGATAAATCTATACAGGTGGATAGTGCTGTAAATTTTGTGCTAGATTTTGATTTATCTGTTGGACAGCTTTATATCATCTACCCTTCAAACAACTGCCCAACCTAAACCATATTTACCACAGAAAATGATGGAATATTCTTTCTCTTTTTTTTTTTTTTTTCAGACTTTTACACTTACCTTCATCTGAGAACTGCCACTGGTTTTGTTTGATTTCTTCTATTTCACCATTGGTCACATTGCCGCTGGCATCGGCATTCACAGTTTCATCATTCGAGGTGTAAATACTATGATGTTCCATGGTGTCTTCAATAGCCTTTTTCTCTAAATCCACCACTTCCATGTCACTGACGGCAACTGGGCGCCTTTTAAAATCGTTTTTGTACCAATGTAGCGTTTTGTTTCTTTCCTAGACCTCGAAGTAACGTTAAATACTGGATTCTGCAAAATTAGATGGTCAATCTGTCTCCTATGACAACCATTCGCTTGTGTACATAGGATAAACACTACACTGTCAATTACGATTTAAGACACGTCATAGAGTTCCTAAAATCACAATTCGATAGAATATATTACAGAAATATGACGAGATCCACATTGTAAATACTGCTTGCGGGTATTCCTAAACCAAAGTCTATACGGTCAAATTTTTGGACAGATTCAAGGACGTCTAAAACCTTGGCTACAAGCACAACTCTTGTCTAGAAATACCACAAAAAAACGTTGACGTTTCCATCATGAAACCAGAAAGGTTGGTCAACAGAGCATAGCCAGCTCAACAGGTAAAAACGCTGTTATTTACGAGCTGTCAGCCTACAACTCGAAATCACCCGCTAAACAACAAACGGCGGCCATGACAGCGGTTAGCTAAGTGACCACGGCTGTAGTGGATAGCTTAGTAGCCACGGCTTTAGAACAAACATGGCGGAATTTTTGAGCCATTAGCCCGAGAGTCTCTTTTCCTTCTCAAGTTTGGTTATCATCCAACTGTTTGGCAAAAATAAGTGATGCTTAGACAAAGCTTCTTTCGGCTAAGGAGTCCTGAGACATACCTCAAAGTAGCTTGGCCAGGAAATTTAAAATTAGCGACTAATTACGAGGTAAACCTGTCTTATGTAATCGTTGAAGACCAAGTGTCACTGGCAACTTCTCTACAACGGGTTAATCACGTAACTATGCTTTATTACAATATGAATATCGTTATCGGATAAAATTTATTACGGTGCCATCGATCAGACATGCAAACTTTTCCTCGTTGAGTTTTTGATGTGCCAAATACATTTTAACTGGATAAATGACCTGCTAGTACACTGACAACAAATTTTTATTTATGGTGTCGATCTCACCAAGAATTTAAATTTATTCATGTTTAGGTGAAGCCATTAAACAATTCATTTCATAAAAGAACATTAATATCCTCTTCAAGAAATGCATTGACACGTGCTGAACCAAAAGGAGCTCAAAAACCAACTGAAGATGTTTTCAAGCGATCATCAAAGAGGGGTCCTGTAACATGGGCTTCACTTGCTCTTTGTGCACTTGCTGGCGGGGGGCTGCTGCTCTATGTTCGTCATCTCAAAGAGGAGAAGGAACGAAGTAAGAAAATTAGTCACACCATTAGCTAATTTTCCATTATGCTTGTCAGAAGTATAGCTGATGGTGGGAGTGAGAATAATCCCCCATCTTTGGGAAAAAAACAAGAAAAGAAAAAAAATCTCACAGCTGGAAAGCTCACCCTACAAGGAAACACAAAAATGTCAGCCTTTTTGCTGCACATGGGGTCCCTATGTTTTTTCTAAGTCTAAAGCCACCACACTGGGTAGAATATGAAAGGTAAACCTTTAGAGAAACCTTGGGGTAAACTTTGATGGATTAGAACCACTTAAAGGAAGAGTTGGAATACTTATGGTAATTTAATGACTATGATGACAGGAGTAAGATCTGAATGCAAAGCAAGTCAGTAAAAGGGAACTCAAGGAGAGCTTTTACATGGTTCATATATTGTCCCTGCATGCAAAACCTGTCTATTACAAGGTCAAAAGATTCTGATCAGTTAAAGTGTCATCCTTTCAGGATAAAGAGAAAGTACCTTTCAGCTCAGTCAATAAAGAAATAAGAAAATGTTTCTGTTAATATGGAGTTAAAGCTAAACTGGAACCTTGATTTATTTAAATGTAGTGAAAGAGAAGCAGCAGAAGAGATCCATGGGGAAAGTTGCACTTGGTGGACCCTTCAGTCTCATAGATCATAACGGACAAGCTGTTACAGACAAGGATTTTCATGGCAAATGGATATTGCTCTACTTTGGTTTCACTCACTGTCCTGACATTTGCCCTGATGAATTAGAAAAAATGGGAAAAGCAATTGACCTTGTTGGTAAGCTGAACCAAAGCATGAGCACTGTTAACCTTTCACCCTCCATGAGTGACCAAGAGAGAATTTCTCCTTGTGATATCAATACAATATCAAGCATAGAAGTGACAAGAATGAAGTAAAATATCAATTAATGAATTATTAGGTGATCCAATACCAATTCTCCAAACTAACATCATGAGACATCTTTTTAATTTAGTGGTATCTTGTGATCATGTTACTCATTCCATTTCTCTCCAAAGCAGCACATTAATCAGCACATAGACATGCTTTTACTGTTGAAAATAAAGATTCCTCATACCAACCCAAATAAATTAGTTCCCTTCCCCTTTAAAACTAAAAAGGTCTTTTTTTTCAATCAGGAAAGACATCTCTTGGTCCTTAACCCCAGTGTTCTCCTTTTCAGGCAGTAACCGGTAACATTTACCACCTGTAGTACCTCTTATTACCATTAAAAATTGCTTGGAATTCTTGAAAATCCAACTTGTAAAAGGATTGCTTTTCTGGTTTGAAAATTTATTTTACCTGTCATGCTTAAAATAAGGGAGAACAATGTAACCCTTTAACTCCCAAGTTCCAATTAGCAATTCTCCACTCTTGACACAGTGACTATACAATTTCTTGTAAATTAGAGTGGAGAGTTTGGTGTACATCATTATGACATCCTCTGGCGGTTAGCCTTGCTATTCCCATAACCTATTTGCAAGATAACTTTCTAGAATCACAGGGGAAAGTTAAATGTTGATCAAATCTGGGAATGAATGAGTTAAACAGCATTTGTGTATTTGAACATAAAATGATAGTTCTTTGGCAAATTCTAGAACTGAAGTAACTTGATTAACCCTTTAACTCCCATGAGTGACCAAGACAGAATTTCTCCTTACAGTATCAATACAGAATCAAGCAGACTAGTAAGGAGAATATAGAAGAAAATTCAAGTAGGGGACTACGAGTTGATCTAATACCAAATTCTCCAAATTGAAATCATAAGTATTTTATGGCAGACAATAGGGAGAATTACTAAAGAGATCTTGGGAGTAAAAGGGTTAAGAGTGTGTAGTTTCAGACTATAAAACTAGTTATTATTATTATTATTATTATTATTACTGTTTACATTACTTCATTGTATCTTTTGGTGTTAACTTTATAGATGAGAGCAAAGATGCACTTGGTGCAGAGCTTCAACCCCTGTTCATAACAGTTGATCCATCTCGGGATGATGTCAAGGCTGTGAAGCAGTATGTCCAAGGTGGATCTGATTATACATTTTATGGCAATTCCTTAGAAAGTTTTTTTTTAAATGCCATTTAAGATGCCCACTGCTTTGTCCCTTATTAAGTACATGTTCCTCCTGTTATAGAGTTTCATCCACGTCTCCTTGGTCTCACGGGATCACCTGAACAAGTCCAACAGGTTTGCAAGGCTTACAGGGTATACTTCAGTGCAGGACCAGCAGATGAAGACAATGACTACATTGTATGTGAGCCATTTAATGGAAAAAGTACTAAAAACACAAACTTTGAGTAGAATTCTGCAATGTCCTCAGCTGCCCTTTGACCTCTTAGAGTGACCAGAATCTAATTTCTCCTCACAATATCACCCCTGAATCAAACATTTCAGTCACAAGAATAAAGGAAATGATTTTCAACAAAGGAAGCTCTTGATTGTTAGGAGAATTCTCCTTGTTAGCACTGTAGGAAATGTATGGAGAACAGTATGGAGAATATGCACACTGATGATAGGGTGTAAGGGGTAACAGAATTAGATGGTTAACCCCTTAACTACCAGGATCTGATTGTTAATATATTCTCTCCTCTAGCTGCTACACATTTCCTTGTTAATTAGTTACAGGAATTTGGTGTTAGATCAACACAACAACTTCTACCTGATACTTTTGAGTACTCTCATTACCTGTTTGGTGGATAGTGGATGGATGTTGTAGGGAGAAGTTACATGTGAATCACTTCTGGGAGTTAAAGGGTTAAGATGTATTTCAGGTTGATTACAATTTATGAATTTTTTTCCAGGTTGATCACACCATTATTCAGTACCTTGTGGATCCTTCAGGAAACTTTGCAGAGTATTTTGGACAAAATAAGACAGCAGAGGACATTGCTGCAGGGATTGTAAAACACATGATGTCAAACAAATTCAAGCAAAAGAAATAATTTTGCAAAAAAATTTGTTCACATGAAATACATCAAGTCAGGATGAACTGCAGGCACCACTCAAATTGACCCAGGAGAGGCAAAGCAAAAATTTATCAAAAAGGCAGTCTAAAAACATTTTTGTTAAATTAATCCGTCAATCATTTTATATACTTGTTTCTTTTCTAACTTCATACTGTGCTGCTAATGGTTTTGGCTAGGTCATTATGCTAACAATATTGTGGTTGAATCCTGTCGATATGAACATTAAACTTACAATCAAGTCATTGTTTAAGATTTGGTAGAAATTATAATAGATGCTTTGGTTCAGTGGTTAGAATGGTAGACTGCAAATCTAAAGTTCCAGGTTCAGACCTTGGCCAGGATCATTGTGCAGTGTTCTTAAGGAAGACATTAAACCCTCACAGTGTGTCTCTCCATCCAGGAGAATGAGACATTTTCAAGTGAGTGTCAAAAATAACCAAGGATTGCTTTTGCTTTACTTACCTCTGTGATTGGTTCAGAAAAGCTTTACTACCCTCTTGTCCAATCAGAAACAAACCTAACACCAATCATGAATAAAAGGGGTAACTTTCCATGTGGTGGTGCATCAGTGAAAGAGTGTAACAAGAAATTTTGGTACGATCAACTTAGTTGATGATGCAAATTGGCCTCTGTAAAGAGTTTCAAAGCTGGCATTTTGAGGGTTAGCGCTTCATGAGAGAGAATGATGTAGGGCTAACACTCAAAACATCAGCTTCAAAACTCTTTACAGAGGCCAATTTAAGTTATCGACTCTGTTGATAACACTGACACCAATCATGACTTGGTCACTCATATTTTCTTATTTTTCTTAACAGAAACAAAACTAGCACCAATCATGACTTGGTCAGTCAAAATTTCTTATGCATCAGGCAGTTAGCTTGTTTTTACTTAAAGCACAATTAGACTGTTAGGTAATTATTTCCTTCCTTCTAATTGGCCACAGTGATTACTTCCAATCAGTTTTGTTTTAGAGCAGTTTTCAGTTGATTGTCGTGAAACCAAAACCAAGTAATAACAACATCCAATCATAACACTGCCTTGCATCATCATTTGCCGTTAAGGATTTTAAACTAATAACAGCAAATTACTAAAAGCACAGGAAAATGCAGGTGACCAAGTCACAATTGGTTTTTGCTAGGTGTCTGATTGGTGTAGTGCATGGCACAAGTTTTCTAGACCAACCACAGAAGGAGGTAAAGCAAAATCAAAGGAATTGCACATTACTTTTGACATTCAATCGAGAATCACCAGCTACTTTAAAAAAGTAGTAACAAACATTCAAGGAAACTCTATGAATTGGTGGTTGGTTATCTGCAATGGACTGTAAGCATCCTGGTAGCTTCCTTCTTTTGAAACTAGAATAAGCTTCAACAGTAATATAATGGTGAGTAAGTGCCTAAGTATCGACATGTGACAGAATGCCAGCTTGATTGATAAAATTTATAAAAGTATGATCTTAAGGGAGAAAATAAGACATTCCCTGTAACCTGTTTATTTATTAATTGATGTAATAAAACACTGTGAACTGAGATCAGCTCTCAATGGGTTTTATTTGAATACTTTTATCTGCAAAGTTTTTTATCTTACACTTCAAACAATTCAATCTACACCTGTTCTAGATACAGTGATGACAGTTTTACGTGAAAATAAGCAGAAGCATTTGCAAGTACTTCAACCATCACAACTGTAACACTTTCTTTCAGTGAATTATGCATTTATTTTAATGGTAGTATATCTTGCCCCAGAAGAAGTGGTGCCACACCTATTTCCTCTATGAACACTTTGCAAATAAAATGACCCCTTGAGTTACATCTTGATATCAAAACCATTTATTACAGTTTACACAAAGTAAATTGAAAGTTCTGTCATTACTTACAGCTGTATTTTACAGCCTCACTTATCCACCTATCCTAAAATAACCAAGGTGAGCACTTAACACAATAACTACAGTACACTAAATAGGTACTACTTAATAGGTACTTCTGAAGTCTCAGTTACTGCTCTGTAAGACTGCCTTGCAGTCTTTTTTCTTTCCTTAATATGAGGTGAATGAGAAGATATTGGGACTAAAGACTGGGTGTGTGAGACGCAAGTATTGAGCCCAACCCTTTCTTAAACATAATTTTAAGTGTTCCACTCTTAGCTGGGATGATTCACACAGACTCACCCAAGAGAAAACTAATTTTTTGTACTAAAATTTTTGGGCTATTGCACCACAACCTTGTGCTAAAAGCAATTATAGTTATTGTTGGCGCATGATAGTGCAGTTATGAAACAGTATTCTAATGAAGCAATACTTTACCCCTTTCAGTATTCTACAAAGATGAAATTAATATACACCGAATAAATGCTGTTTTAAAGTACTTGGTGTCTTCTTTACAGGTTTGATTGACTGTCTTACAGTCAATATCTGGTGAATGAGAAGCGAAACAGGGTGTGGCTAACACAGCTATCTCCCCCAACCCCTTTTCATTCATATTCTATATTTTCAATCAGCATTCCTCTATTTACTGGCATGAAATTGAACAAGGATTCAGTCCTGAGAGACAAATGAGTTAAGGAGTTTGAATTTCTTAGGAAACCATACATTATTCAAAGTAACTTTGAGTTACCTCAGTTGTCCAAGGCAATAATTTGTTATAGACCATTTCTTTCCACTGATAATTGCCTGAATAAGCATCACAGGCATCTGAAAATGATTTAACATAAAGAATGGCACAGGATCACTTGCATCCAGGACTGCATCTTTTCCATTCTGTAAAACCTGCATAAACTCTCCAAAACCTTGCTGGAAAAGCCCAACTTTGGCAATTTCATTGTATAACCAGTAGACATGGGTTGAAGAAGGGGAGGGCTGCACCGGAACCTCAAGCTGAAATTGAGTATCAATGGCCCCACGAATAGCTCTTTCAAGATCTGGCTGCATGTCATAAGAGACAATAGCAGAATGGAGCCTTGGGTTGCACTCAATGCAGTAAACCTCTCTTGTTTCCTCATCTTCCAGGAAGTCAAAACAAACACAACCAGTGAGTTGCTTGGCTTTGCAAAACTCCTCTACCCACTGTTTGATTGCAGGGTGTTGGACAACATCATAATCAATTTGCATTGGCGAACAAGGGCATACTTGAAAGACTTGGAGACATCCATTCACAACAATGGCATTGGCTGCGAATTCCTTTCCCTTTATGAACTGGTGGATCAGGTAGGGATTATTACTGTTCACCTTTCTCTCATAGCAAGCAATGTATTTATCAAATTCTTTTGCACTGCTTGGTATGCAAGTGAAGTTTAATCGGTCTTCAGAATATGGCATCAATGGTTTCAGAAAGTAGTGGCCTTTTGAGAAAAGACCCTTCTTAGCCATTTCCTGGACTTCACTTGTACTATCCACTTCCTTAAAGTATGGTACTTGAAGACCAAGCTCTTGGCATTCCTTTAGAAAAAGAACCTTATTGTCAAGAATAGTGGTCAACTTTGGGTCATCAAAAACAAGACATTTTATCATAGGATTTACTTCTGCCAGACGCTGTTTAATGATTGTGTCTGCTACAGCTGTCTTTGTGTGGCTAACTGGAATATACCAATCAATATTCTCAGCTTTTGCAACATTGATCATTCCATTGATATAATCTTCTTTTCCACTGCAGGAATTTAAATTTGGCACTGTGTAGAATTTTGAAATGAAGTGAGACCATTGAACAGCAGAGCACCAAAAGTCTTCTGTGTCAGCCACAATAACTCTGTGACCAGCTTTTCCCAAGGTCTTGGCAAGGTGAAGGCCTTTGGTGTGAGCAACACCAGATACCAGCACAGTCTGCCTGAGAGCTTCTGTAATCTGTTGATCTTGCCTGGTCCTCCTTCCAAACAACCAACAGCTAACAGTGAACAGAAGACAGAATGGTGTCGTAGAGAGAAGCACCAATAAGTAGACAACAGCTTTCATTCTGTACCAGAGTTGGCCAAATTGCACAACAGGTTTTTGTCCAGCACTCCCCATTTGGTATCACAACTTGAGTTAAAATTTATTGAAGACCAAGGGATATCTAATAAGAACAGACAAAGTTGTCAGATAGAGTTTCAGTATGACTCATCACTCATATCTCTTAACCCTTTCACCCCTAAGAGTGACCAGCATCTAATTTCTCCCTACAAAATCACCCCTGAATCTGACATTGAGGTCATGAGAAAAACAGAAATGATCATCAACTAAACAGCCTCTCAATTGTTACACAAGTTCTCCCTTTCAGCGCCTTAAGAAATTTATAGAGAACAGTATGGAGAATATATACAAAATGATGTAAGGGAGTAAAGGGTCAATTCATTTACAAGGAGATGTATAGTAATGCCAATTATCCAAACAGAAAGGGGAAAGACAGGTGGAACATCCTCTAAAAGTACCATAAACACCCTAGTAAGTTCCTTAGGGACTTATCAATCTCAGGGGCCTCCAAAAAGTTAGCTCACTGGAGAGGCCTAGGGGGTTTATTGGAGAGGGGGACTCATGAATGATGAAGGGGAGGAGGGCACTTATCAAAAAATTATTTCAGGCCAAAATACTGTACACTATATTTCTTACAAATTATTACCCAAATTTAGAATGCTTCTTACAGTAAGCATTTCTTTGATTGAAAACTGGCCCAAATGGATAAAGATCCCACTACTAAAAACACAAGAGTTTTTGTTCTAGGGTGAGGGGGAGGGTGGAGCTGATGAGACTCAAGGGGGGTTTTGCACCACCAGTTGATCACAATGAATCGAATACATATTTTTCTTTCTAGAAATATAAACCCTACGCTTTTCAAAATTTGCAAAATTATTTCCGTGGTGTTCACTGAGTTACATAATCGTTAAAATTTCATCTAAGTGGAAAAGGGTACTGCACACCTCAAAGGATGATTCTATCCTAATTCGCCAAGAGACGAGAAATCGAAATCAAATTGGTACACTAATAAATTAAAACTAGGGTTTCTTGCGCTGAGTTTAGTGACACCCGCCGGAATAGCATACTTTGATACCTCATTACCTTGCTTACATAACGGAATAACGGCATATTTTATACCGAAGTACACGTCTAAGAACAGAGAATAACAGCAATCTGGAATGAGCGCCGCAAAAGTATGACACCCAAATCAATACGCTTCTTTCGTGGATTAACACAAGCTATCAAGAGGATTTCGAAGATTATGTGAAGATCTATTGTAAATGAAGTGGACAACAACGCGTATAAAATTATGTGATCTTACATTACATTTCAGCGGAATAACAAATGCTTACCTGTTCGATCAAGACTCTTGTACGAAGAAAGACAGCCGCAGAAAATAGCAATCTGGAAGAAGATCCTCAAAAAATATATAGCGCACAGGTTTACTCCTTCTGTTTTGTACAAGACTTTATCGAATAATCCGTTGCAACGCGAAGTACAGTGTAAGTAACTAACGCATGCTCCTGGCGTGACTTTGGCGTGACTGTTTTAGCGGGAGTTAGGGTCTCAGAAGGGTTCATCAATTAGCCAACAAATTCACCCCATAGCTTAGGGACTACTCTATTCTTCTCTTCTCTCTGACAGAGGGCTATCGCTCAGAACGTCATCTTTAGAAACTATTTTCGGCGGTCAATTTACGTTATCAAGAGAAACTTACCCAGCTACCCCCCACCCCACCCCATTGAGACTCAATGGGGTGGGGAGTCACGCTTTGCTATGTCTGTCCCAAGCCTCTCTCATTGCTGCACTACTAAAGTCAAAATGGCGGTCATGCATGCTTGCTTTGAAGAAACTGCATTTGCATTTGAATCATTTCTCTCATGTGGTGTCGAACACCTGCTTAGTTACGAGAGCTTGACGACACTGTTGATTAGCTTAACAATGGAAGGGACACTCTCAGAGATTAACAATCAATTTCGTAGGCAAGTAAACAAAAGGGTCCTCAGAATCGTTCAAGGATGTCTGCGTGACAATGCAAAGCCACAACGAAAGTCGACAAGTTGTCTTAACTGTCAGTTCTGTGTACACAAGGCCGAGCTTAAAGAGATAAACGGCTTTATTATATGAACATCGCGTGGTTGAATGGGATAAATGCTGTGTACGAAAGAGCTGAAAAAGGCTACTCCTGAATTGAAGTTTATTTAGTTATTTTCATTTCAGTCATCTCAGTCTAATCAGTTATTGGTGTATTTTCAATGGATTCACGCGATTTTTCTGACGAGCTTCTGGAAATTTCAATACTCGAAACTAATAAGAATCTTTGCGGTCTGCTTGAAAAGTGTTTAAACATGATGATTTCGTGGATTTAACATGTCTTATCGCGGACGAGGATACAGTAACCAACATCAACAACGTCGAGCGTTGGCTAATGGCTTGAGACAAGCACCGCCTTTTCCAGCCGATAGCAACAGCGATCTGGAAGACAACGATCATGTCAGATTTCCAGAAATTGACAGAGATATCAGGGATAGAAAACCGCAAAAGAGAGATGGTAAACTTAACTACAATAGTCGCATTCCATTGCCAGCAAGGAGCAACGAAGGTGCAGCGAACGAGCTCACCGCAGGCGAGCCCAGAAACTTCAGAACACGAAATTTTAACTCATCAAATCCTGAATTTCCTAATAATTCTACCTCAGATCCAGCAGCTAGAGACCAGCGAAAAAGTAGAGTAAATGCTGTCAAGAAAATCACTTTCTATCGAAATGGGGACAAACATTTCAAAGGCGTCGAAATGGTTGTGACTAGGCAACGCTACCGATCTTTCGAGACTATTGTAGATGACCTTTCGAAGGCAATTCCACTTCCGTACGGAGTAAGAAATGTGTTCTCGCCAGGTGGAAGTGTGATTACAACTATCAACCAGCTAGAGGATGGAAGACATTATATCTGTTCTTCGGGAGACCAACTTATTAAAAATGTTAGCTACGGCGAAAAAATGAAGGATAAGCCTCGGTCGCTTGATGTGGAAAGCTTCTCTGGAGGATCTTCGCATTCTTCCTCTAGCAGGGATTCAAAGTTTGGCGGGAATTCCGACAGAAATCCGAAACCTCGCGTTATAACTATCGTGAGTGAGCGCGACAGAAACAAGAAATGCAAAATTTTGTTGAACACGAAAACCGTCAAAAGTTTTGATGCTGTTTTAAAGGACATTTCTGACATGTTGAAGTACTCTGTCAAGGAACTGCGCAATTTAGAAGGTATCAAGGTGAGGCTTAAGTTAATTTTCGTTTAGTCGGCAAGCTTCGCTGATTTCCTACGAAAACAAAATCATCACTGCCGCGTGAAAGATAGATTAACCGTTAAGAGTTACTCTTTTTCGTTCCGATTTAACGGAACTCTTGAGCGATTTTGATTTTCGTTTATTTTTAGGTCATGGGTAGAATTTTTTTTTCGAAATCACACAAAAAGGCTACGTGCAATAGGGAATTTAACCAAAATTATCCTAAACGTTGAAACCAGATCGGTCTAATTTCGTTGACAAATATTGTCTACAAGACTTAATAGCCACCTGTCTGCTTTTACACAATGCATCAAGCACCGTCCTCGAATAGATAGATAAATGGACATTAAATTGGGTAAATCAAATCATGCTCTCTCTTATCTTGCCATATTTTTCCAAATTATTTTTTAACTATTTGATGAAAGCAGTTAGTCGGTCAAGAACTGAGGCAGGCGGGCCTTTTGACATTATGGAATAGAGATGGCTGCTTATTATGAAATTACTAGTTTTTAATTATTAATAGCATTTGGTTGCTAGTTTTAATGCATGTTTTTTAGCACAAGTTTATTATTGATGTCTAGAAGATGAAGTGAATTTTGCAAAATTGATCTCTTACCTTGGAAAATTTTGATGATCTTTTGAAACATAATTATTATTGTTATAAGAGGATAATTTCTTGAGGGAGTGTAATTAAATTAAATGAATTTGCATAATTCACCCCTGGGAGAGCTGGTATACCAGTGCAAAGAAGGGAGATTGTAATCTTTAAAAAAAGATGTGTGGAAATGGATAAACATTTATTGGGAAAGGATTTCAAAACAAGCAGATGACTGCTGGAGTTCCACCAGCTACTTGATAACATGTTGCTGGTTACTCTAGTCAAAATAGTTACCTTTTGGCCCTTAACTCTTTAACTCCCAAGATCTGATTGTTAATTCTCCCCTCTAGCTGCCTGACATTTCCTTGTGAATTAGTTACGAGAACTTGGTGCTAGATCAAGGTAGCAGCTTCTACCTGATAAGTTTAAATATTCTCATTACCTGTTTGCTGAATAATGTATAGATATCATAGGAAGAAATTTAATGTTAATCACTTCTGGGACTAGACTATTGGCACTGCTTTGATGAAAATCCAGCTCTTTAATGGGCTGACAAACACTATCTGTATGGTCAAACATACCAATTAGTAGAAAGCTGTTTCTTCAAGCAAATCTCTTTGAGTATATTAGTGACACACTGGGCTGCACCTGAGACTCATTTTGTTCTCACCACATTTTGACCTAATCTATGATATACTTCTGAACAGATATATGGCACCATAGACTTTAATTGTTAAATAGGGTATTCTGTTTTCCAGGTAAAAAGTCTCTCACAGTTATATCGGGATGCTGATACATTTATTGCTAGTAGCACAGAACAAGGTTCTAAGAGAAACTTGTCTAATCCATCATCTAATAGTAGTAACCATTCAGGATCTCCACCTCAAAGAAATCGTTTTCAAAAGTCCAGGAAGAAACCAAGGGAAGAATCAACTGGTATGTGGCTCAATACCTTAACTGTAGGCTTCTTACATTTTTACTTAGATGCAGTGAAATAGTATTGAATGTAAAAGTTAGGTTTGGTCCGTTTCAATTTAGACTCCAAAGGGCATACATGCACTAGTGCAAGTCTTTCGGCATTTTGTCGCAGTTGAAAGGCATGTGAGATACTCTTAACCTTTTGACCTGTACAGGGCGTGAAATTAACTTTTTTTTCTGATAGCCACTTGGCTCCTAAATTCTTCAAAGTGGTAGCCAATTTTAAAAAAGTTGGTCGCCATTTTCAAAGACAAACAAAATCTTTCTTTACGCTGTCAGCGTTCTAGATAGACCCTCAAAAATTAAGTTAGGGAAAAGATCTTTAACGTGCTACAAAGTGGACACTAGGATGGATGAGAAACAACGTTCAGGCTCATCTAAATCCAAGATGGCATCTAGTTATCGATTGAGATGCATGTGCTACATTTTGGAAACAAACTTAACAAGGAAGTTTGCTGCGGATTTATCTTTGCAAATCTTTTTAATTCACTATATCTCTTGGTAAGGTTATGATGAAACGTTCTAGTCGCCAATTTGGCGACTAACTTTCAGGATTTGGTCACCAAAGTGAAAAATTTAGTCGCATTAGGTGCAATTTCATGCCCTGCTGTAGGAGTGACTAGTATCTTCTTTCTCCCTACAGTATCACCCCCTGAATCAATTATTAATGTCACAAGAAAAAATGAAATGATTACAAACTTAAGAATCCCTTGATTGTTGAACAAATTCTCCTTGTCGGCCCCACAGGAAATGTATAGAGAACATTAAGGTGAATATACATACAGGTACTTATGTTCAAGGGTAATAGGTAAAGAAGGGTCAACCTTTTCCACATGCTTTGCAAATGTTTTTCACCTGCATTTCACAAGGAAAATTTCATATGCATGTTAAATTTTCATGTGAAATAAGTGTGAAAAAAATGCAAAGATTGTGCCAAGAATTTACCACTAGGAGCATCTCAGTATAAGAAACACTTGTCCATTGATGTTGTAGTTTTGTGCAAAAAATGTGTAAATAATATACATACATACACACATACATACATACTTTATTCGTCCCAAATGGGCTTTTCAGAATAAAGAAATAATTAAAACTAGATACTAATAAATTAATGGGCTAATTAACCAGTAAATAAATAACATAATCAAATTAATTAATCAATTAATTAAATTAAAATAACAAAAGCAATTAAGTCTCTAAAAAGGTTTGAGGTAAGGCTTCTCTTCAGGCAAAGTTTGAAGTCCTTTAGTGTCAGTTTCAACTTAAGAGTAGAGGCTAATGAGTTCCAGAGGTGACTGTCCTGAAGTAGAGAGTTCTTTGCCCTGTGGTGGTTTTATACAAAGGAATATTTAGCATCTGGGAGTTCCTCATTGTACACTTAGTGATGGTAGCTCTTTGGATATACTTAGAAAATAAAGAGTCTAGAGCACACCCAGTCATGCATTTTAAGGCCATTATTGTATGGCAATAATGTAACTGCTGTCTTACATTTGATTCTCTCTTTTCAGTTAAAAGCCAAGTTGTGACCATAAAAGTAAAAGGACGTGTACATACTTATCATCACACATCAGATTTGGATAACTATACAATTGATGAGTCTCCAGTATCACCACCAGACTCCAAGCTGCAACTCTCTTGGGTGTATCTTTTCTATACTTAGACCATATATTACATTAACCCTTTAACCCCTCAGAGTGACCAAAATCTAATTCCTCCTTAAAATATCACCCCTGAATGAAATATTAAGGTCATGAGAATGAAGGAGTTGATCACCAACTAAAGAAGCCCATGATGGTAGAACAAATTCTCCTTGTCAGCACCATAGGAAATGTATAGGGAGCAGTGTGGAGAATATGCATACTGATGTTAGGGTGTAAAGGGTTAAAAGATGAAGTAACTTGGGACTAGTATAAAGATACCAGTGAATGTCCTCTAGGTTGGAATAAAAAATTGAATGAGACTATTACATTTTAGTTGGAGAATTCTCCTTTCAAGATAGACTCCCTCAAGGGTTAATGATATAACCTGTGACAAAGAATTATATGTGCTGCTATATGATCCTTGACATTTGATTTAGATATGGATACCATGGCAAAGACAGTTATAATAATTTACATATCTTACCATCTGGAGAAATACTTTATTTTGCTGCTACAATGGTGGTCATATATAACAAGTCAACAAACACTCAGCGGCATTACACTGGACATGCTGATGATATTAAATGGTATGCAATGTGCTGCAGGTTATACAGAAATCATGACATCTATTTTGAGCTTAAAATGATCACCTACAATTGATAGATATTATATTTCTAGAAAACTTAACACTTATTAACTCTGACTGGTTAACAATCTCTAATAGTGGTGAAAAGTTGGTCTGAAAAACAAAGATTAAATGAAAATTGAGGTAACAAATAGTCAGCACAGTTTGGTGCAGGCAGATGGTGGTTTGTTGGTTAGCAAGCAAAAGTAATTTTCAATGAAGTGTTAAAAGTAATCAGGGATTGTTTTGGGTTCGCTTTCCCTTCTCTGTGTTTGGTCTAGAAAACTTGCACCATTTTCCCTACAAACCAAATGCATAACTAAACCAATCACAACTAGAAGTAACTGATTAATATATCTATAAATTTCTTCTACCCAGCATGGCTGTTCATCCCAATCAGTGGTATATTGCAACAGGACAGGCATGTGGGCTATCAGTAGACCAAAATGAACTTGTAAGTTATAGCACTTTTAAAATGATTGAATGCTAATTAAAATTATCAGTAATTGTTGACAAAATGTTATTACTTGTCCTTAGATAATTTATCAGTCACTTTGCTCCGATCTTCAGCAGTTAGTTACTAGGATAAATGTAGATGGGTTTCCCAGTCAAGGAGAGGTATTGTGGATAAACAGCCAAGTTGTTTTCCTTTTTGCTGGCTTTTCTCCAACAAATTATTGGTTTTAAAGTAAAATGAAGTTAGAAATAGTTTTCATAAAAGTTAAAACCGCCAAGACATTTGTTATAAATATCTTTAATTTGCACAGAGTCATATCAGGATCTGGGATGCAGAGACACTAATCACATTAGCTGTTCTGGCCCTTCAAGAGTACAGTTTGAGTGTTTCCTCCTTAGCATTTTCTCTGCAGGTAATTTACTTTGTTTTCAGACTGTTATTCTGTCAGGCATGCAGTCACTGCCCCACAGGTAGCAGTTTACTTGTGTTCTAAATCATTTTTGCTAAGCACCAACAAATTAACAACTCTCTCCACTTGACTCTGATGATGACTGCTTAAAATCCACTCTGTGTCAACAACAACATTTGAACATTCTCACAGTAATCGAAAGCCAGGGTAGTTCCCCTATCAGTTGTGGAGGGGAAGTCATTTTCTTCGCCACAAATGTGTTCTCATCTGTGCTCATCATCTCTTTCAACTGCTTATCTGATTTTTTAATGAAAATTGAGTGAAATACTGGCAGGCATAAGGATGTTTTGCCAGGTAAGATGGTCAATGACACACAAAACTCAGCTTCTTACTTACTGGTTATTTTCAAATTGTTAACAGGATAATGGGAAACAACTGGCCTGTGTGGATTCACTGGATGATGAGCATCATCTCACTGTGTGGGAATGGGAAGAAAGAGCAATAACACAACAGAGCAAGGTGTGAAGACAGAATTAATTTTTGCTTGTACATCTTAAATTTCCTAGGGCATTGAAGAAAAATCAGAGTATCTGTAATTCCTGCCAGATCAACAAACTTAACTACAGAAAACTTGAGACCAAGTTAGGCCATTCATTT
Organism: Pocillopora damicornis; assembly: GCF_964200805.1. Lineage (NCBI taxonomy): Eukaryota > Metazoa > Cnidaria > Anthozoa > Scleractinia > Pocilloporidae > Pocillopora > Pocillopora damicornis. Next base: position 11,903,469 of record NC_142677.1, on the reverse strand, counting down.
TGTCCATATGTTCAAACACTCTGCAAACTGTTAGACAGTGTAGAGTGGTCTAAAACAAGGTGATGACTGAACTCTTTGAACCCTAACAGTGACTATAGCATCTAATTTCTCCTTACAATATCAACCCTGAATCAAACATTGAGGTCACAAGAATTTAAGAAATGATCACCAACTAAAAAAGCTCTTAATTGTTGAGCAATTTAATGTTATTAGGGCCACCCCCACCACCAGGGAAATGTATAGATAACATTATGGAGAATTTGCATACTGATGCTAAGGTGTTAAGTATTGATGGGACTTAAAGAATTCCTTTTCTGGAAATTAGGGTCAGTCTAATGCTATTGTGGCAGTCGTCTTTGATCCTGATGACAGCAAGACTCTCGTCACTTGTGGAAAGGAGCATGTCTATTTCTGGAGACTTCACAACACAAGACTAGAGAGGAAAAGTGGCTATTTTGAGGTGAATTTATTGGTACTCATCCAACATGAACCTTGTATAGTGAACGCAAGGTTTCTTTTAGCTTGCAACTTGTAGTTTTAAATTCTAAGACTGATTTGAATAAGTATGTTATTTGGCCTGGCATGGTATATACCAGCTACTTAACCTTTTAACCTCTAAGAGTGACTAGCATCTAATTTCTCCTAACAATATCACCCCTGAATTACACATTAAGGTCCTGAGAATAAGGGAAATGATCACCAGCTAGAGAAGCTCTTGATTATTAAACAAATTCTCCTAGTTGACACCTTGGGAACTGTATAGAGAACAGTATGGAGAATATACAAACTGATGATAGGGCGTTAGGGGTTAAAACTCCAAAAATGTTTTTCTTCACCTTACTGTTGAATTTTTATCATGTTTACCATTACAGAAATATGAAATTCCCCAGTACTTTACATGCTTAGAGTTTTCACCCAGTGGAGACGTCATTACCGGTGACTCTAATGGTTCCATCACAGTTTGGGGAAAAGGTAACTTTTTATGAAAATAGTCCAGTGCATTATTTATTATTATTGCTATGAAGTTGAATCATCTTCTCATATAGAATTGTATAAAAGGACAAACTAAATTTGGGTCTTTTAATTTCATTGGATTTCAGTATCAAAGAAGATCAAGTTTGTTGTTAGAAATGCACATGAGGTAAGATTTGTTTCCTTAGACTATAAATTTTGTCACTTTGATAATTGAATTCACATAGAAATCCACCTTGCCTCATGCCCATCTCAGTAGCTGTGATATGACTATTTTTATTATTTTCTTTGATCTCTCCTTTCCATCTCATTCTCCTTACCTTTCCTTTTTCCCTTTCATCTGCTGTATCATACCACTAATTAGTTTCTTCCTGCCATCCTTATCCTCTCTCCCTTAGTTCCTAATCTTTTCACCATCAGTGTTCTTCTTCCCCCCTGTCTTCCTTCCTTCTCATTCAGCCCTCTGCCTTCCTTACTTCTCCCACTCCCTATCCTTCCCCCCTTACCCTCCCCTTCTCCTTCCTTTGTCATGTCTCCTTCCTCTCCATCCAATCTCTCCTCTCTGCTATCCAGATTGTCCATCTTCCATCTTCCCTCCCTGTGATTCTTTTTCAACTTTCTTTTCATTATTGATTCTATTTTTCTGTTCTCTTGTCCTTCTTTTCTTCCTTTTTATGTTGCTTCTTTTTCTTTCTGCTTCCGTCCAAGGAATCGTTTCCTTCATTCATCCATGAATAACAGTACTGTCAATACAAAAACTTAAGATCGTATTTTTCATTTTTATCTGCAGAAAAGTATTCTAAGTCTAAGGTTACTTGAAAATGGGACTCTGTTAAGTGGTGGCTTGGATGGCAGACTTGAAGCTTGGGATGCTAACAAATATTTTAATACACCACTACACGAAATTCAGGTGAGGAAAACACTTTCTATCCAACATGTTGTTCTTTCATAGGAAAAACTGTCATCACTAGAAGAGCATGTGGGGCTTATATTAAATGTTACTAGCTTAAAAATATTTTGGTGTTATTTCTCAGCTTGATAGCAATTTTGGGGGAATCTGTGCTATTGAACCATTGCATTCAGGCCATGGAGATGACATCAGTGTTATTCTTGGAGTGACAAGTAATGATGTTGTAGAGGGCTCTCTGAATACTACCTTTCATCCAATTGTTCAGGTATGAAACAAAACCCTTTTTAGGTATTACTGATTTGCCATTGATAAATCTCAGAAAAATGGAGACACTAGTATCAATATGCAGAATGTGTGGTCCCTTGAAATTGCTTTCCTTGTGCAATATTTGAGGTTTACATCTATATAGGAGCCAGTCTTTTTTCAAGTTGCTCTGCACAAATTCCTCAGGCTCTCTATTCATGCATTTCAAGCAGGTGATACTCTTGGCACTGATCACAGAAAAATTTCCCAGTGTACTAGATATAGCAGTTGTGAAAAACCAATAATTATCTAACTTGTCATTTATCAATTTGTGTAATGTACAGGCACTTTTCTTGTTTACCTTTTATAACAGTTTTAGACCAATCACACACAGCAAAAATAATTCATGGACTGCAATTGCAGAAGATCAAAAATACCATAATGGAGATTTTTTCATTTGCAATGCCTTGTTCATATGGAAAAGATCTAGAGCTTAACAACAGCTTTTATATCTTCATGTAGAGTCATAAGGATGAAGTTCACGCCTTAGCTGTACATCCTAATGAAACACAGTTTATCAGTGCATCTCTTGACCACACAGTCTCTTTGTGGGATGCTGAAACTCATCAGGTTATTTGGACGATCAGTGTGGAGGTAAGCTATTACAGTTTCTGCTTGAGCCATGTTTATTCCTTTAAGTAAGAGTTAGTAACTTTTGTTTGAACCTTTTCACTCCCTTTTCATTCTCCAAACTGTCTACCACACAATTCATATGATGTTATACTTACATTGTTTGGAGAATTTGGTATTGGATCAATTACTAATTTCCCAATTTGATATTTTTATTTATTCTCATCTCTTGTCTGCTTGGTATGGCATTGATACTGTAAGGAGAAATTCTGTCTCGGTCATTCAATACATGTTCTTGGGTAGGGCACTTGAATATCCCTGCTACTCTCTTTTCTCAGGAGTGAAAATGGGTATTAGTGCTCTTTTGATGAAAGCTGATGAAATGCAGGGCAGAAGAGGAGAAGGTGCAAAACTTGTGATGGACTAAAATCTCTCCTGAGGAATTAAACAAACTGTGCGTAGTGCTGTAGAACTAGGATAAGCACCAGATGAATAGGCCTTTCAGCTTGTGTTCAGATTAAACCTTTTTAATTACCTTTTTCCGACATGTGGACTATCGACAGTTGAAGATCTCAAGCACTGAATGAATTATTAATTTTGATCTTCTTTATTCTAGTTTCCTGTCAAATCAGCAGCTTTCTATTCCACTGGTGATGTGTTAGCTTTGGGAACAACTGTGGGAAGGTATAAGTTAGAGTAAAATTAGACTTTTTGGTTGTTATTTAGAAACTGCTTAATCACCAAATTTTCAACTTTTTCAGGTGGATTGTGGTGTCGTGTGAATCGGGTATGCACATTGCTTCATTCCAAGATGGAACAGACCCTCTACCTGATCTGGAATATGCTAAAGGTATGGTTACTTTTCACCTGACTAAAACATATCATGGCTGCACCAATCCATGTGAGTTTATTGCTTTAAACCTTTAGCTACCAGAAGTGATCAACATGTAACTTCTTCCTATAATATCCATATATTATCTAGTAAACAAGTAATGAGAATACTCAAACTTATCAGGTAGGAGTTGTTATCATGATCTAACACCAAATACTCATACAGTAGCAGATTTACAGGGATATGTGTAGCAGCTAGAGGAGAGAATTATCAATCAGGTCTTGGGAGGTAGAGGGTTAAGAACTTGATGTTTGGAGAAGTTTCTTAGTTTGTTTTGTGATAGAGGCTGGTTTAATTTCTAAGCTCTTTAACTAGGAATAGGATTGACTTAATTCTCTGCTCAGTAGTATTTTATGGACTAAGATAAATTTTCATGTAGCTAAAGTGTAATTAACTGAAAGCACTATTCTTAATCATCTTCAGTTGAACAACATTATTTCAATAACTCTTTTTGGATATGAAATGAGTGAGAAATGTGAGGTCATGGAACTTCAGTAATGATCCTGAATGATAAAACATGTTTAACTTAATAAATAAAAGTAAAACTGTTTGACTTTTTATCAGATGGAGAGCACATTGCTATTGCCTCTCAGGATGGCAATGTTTCTGTTCATGCAGTCTATGATGAGGGTACAACTTACAGGAGAGTTGGCACATGTTCGGTAAGTCCATACACACTCAAGTCAGATGTAATTTATCATCACCAACTGAGTTGATGATATAAATTGGCCACATAAAGAGTTTTGAAGCTGATATTTCAAGCTTTAGCCCTTCATCAGACCAACTGGTGAAGGGCAAGTTGACCAAAAAGATGTTCAAAATTTCAATTTGTAGTTAGCTGTAAATAATAGTTGTTATTTTCTGAAAGAAAAGCATTTGAATTTTATTGGGAAGAATCCAATCATCTCTCTCTCTCTCTCCCAACAGGGGCATAGCGAACCAATTATGTTTCTGGATTGGTCTCTTGATGGCTGCTTCCTTCAGAGTTTGTCTGTTGACTACGAACACATTGTTTGTAAGTGAATCAAGTTTATCTATAATATACACCTCACCTTTACCATGGTGGTGTAAACTCCCACCATGGTGTTTCAAACTTTTGCTGTGGCAATTAAAAATGTTTTTCTGTTCCTCCTCTTACCAATGCGAAAGTAAATGTTGCTCAGCATAAATCTTGTGGAATTAAAGAAACTTCATCTGCCAGTCCTTCCTAAAGTGACTGTCCAATAACCTTCATTCAATTGGATAAAGAAAATGAAAATAATATCTCTGAGGTAATATCAGCTCGACAGAATAACAAAGAAATTTACCATATACTCAGTTGGGAGAATTAACTTTATACCTCAGTTAATGTGCTTCTAATACTCTTTTTCAGGGGAGATTGGTGGATTTCTGAGAGAAGAGTCACAAGATGTTATCCGCGATATTGACTGGTCCACAAGAAATGTCATGTTAGGATATGATGTAGCAGGTATGAAATGGGGAAAGTGGGTGCTGGATGAAAAATGTGAAATTGTGAGAAAAATTTTACCATTTTCCTAGCCTTCGTATTAGACTACACAGATGGTAAGAACATGAGGTCTTAAGTCAAAGCCAATCCAATGTCTCATGTAAAGTTTATAACTTTGGAAAGGCAAAACGACAAAGATATTTATCAATAACATAGTTCAGTTTACTGCTCTGAAAATGTGAGAAAATGCTAGTACAAACCATTAATAAAGAGAATTATTGTAATGTACAAAGATCCAAGGGATGATACCTCTTTTAAATTTATGAAACTCTGCACCAATGGCTGGCAAATTTTTGACAGCTGTAGAGAATATTCTTTAACAGTTGAAACATTTTTTTCATGATAATTCCTATATCTTTCATCACTTACTTATGCAGGAGTGTGGCCTTCTCAACCAGATGATGGAAATTTAGTGAATAGTTCTGACATGTCATGGTCACGTGATATTTTTGCTGTAGGAGATGAGTTGGGATATATCCGTCTGTTTAGATTCCCATGTAGTCAACCAGGGGTGAGTGATAGGTCATTTATTGAAGTCTTTGTAACCGTAAAGTTTAACTAAGATGTTGAAGACTCCTTCAAGATGAGGATAAATTCAAAGTCTAGATCAAAATAAGACTTGGCGTATTTCTATATGTGTATTGTATTTTATCATGATGTTAGTATTTCTTTTTCCTTGAAATTATTATAATTTTTATGAATAAAAGTGAAATTGCTGTTATCTAGTTAACAGGTGGAGTAACTTTCAATGATTTCATGTGATTACCTGCTTAATTATAAGGGTAGTCCAAAAAAAGGCTGTGTTGGGGACAGTAATTGATGCTTGTACAACATTTTATTTCAACTACCGTAATTTCCGGTCGATTACCCGCACGGCCGATTACCCGCACCGGCCGATTATTGCATACGGCGGAAAAAAAAGTCAACGGATTACCCGCACCGGTGGATAACCCGCACGTTGTTATTCAACTTTTTCGGTGGCGAAAACGTGACATTAAGGCGATACATTTCAGGTTTTTCGATTCAGACATGTGCACAATTCTGTGTCAATATTAGCTTATACTTTACTCTCTCGCCTTCAGTCGGATCATGACGGTAGTGACAGCACGGCTATTTTCTCTTTGGCTGACAATCCACTCCTTCAAGGCATTTTCCAATGCGGGAAACTTTGCGATACCAGTCCGGCAAGTGCGCTGACGTTTTGGTAGTTTTGCCATGACTTTCTTTTTCTTTCGCCAGTAACGGATCATGGATTCATCAATTTCAAATTCTCTTGCTGCTGCTCTATTACCGATTTCATCGGCAAGAGTTATTACTCTAAGCTTATAATCAAACGTAAAACTGTGACGTGGGCGTTTCACAGCAGGCATTTTAACTTAATTGGTGACTCGTGGATACACTTATCGCGAATGATCGAGGTTTATAATTCTTATTCAGTCAGTTACCTTTTTATAGCATGTAGGAGCGTAATGAGCAATATCCATTGTTCATTTGTCGTTAAAATACTTTTTCAGCGCGAAATTAGTTAAGTTTCGCACCTATTATTTTCAACATTCTGGTGATGCATTTGGGATTTAAAATTACTGTCGGCAATTTCTCAAAAAAATCGATATCTCCTGTTCTACTGGGCCTAACAAGTCCCTTAAAACGGGAAAATTCTCTTTAGCTCAAGCTAGTGAAAACTGGAAATTTGTTACTGATGCGCCGGATATCCTTGGATTATTTTTGTCACCATCAAGGTTTTGTTTTCACGCGTGCCGATAAAAATTTGTTTGTCACGCAACTAATTATGCGTGAAATAAACTCGAGTTGGCATCATGTTTTCGTGCCGCTTTGTGGCACTTTTGATACAATAAAATTCATTTGAGAGGTGGAAACGCAGGTAGGTGAGAAATTTTTTCAATTCAACTTCCAGAAGAATTTAAAATTGTCACATAACCCGCACCTCCCTATTACCCGCAGTGGCGCGGATTTAATGCAAAATCAACAGATTACCCGCGGGTAATCGACCGGAAATTACGGTAATTGAAAATCAGTAGTTATCAAAAACCAGACTCAACACTTGACTTAAATGAAGACTTCTATCTAGTCACATGTTATTGAACTTTTAGTCCCTGTCACTGACAACCCCTTTTCAATACCATCTCACCTGGCCAATAGCACTTGTCAGTATTATTATTGTTCATTTATGATTATATTTTTTTGAAGGCTCACTATCACCAGTGGCGAGGTCATAGCTGTCCTGTCACACGGATGCTCTTCCTATCATCAGACACCTACCTCATAACAACTGGCAGTCGTGATTTCTGTATTCTTCAGTGGTCAGTAGAGGGAAAGGTTCCTGTCTTTCAGGAGGAGGAGGAGTATGGCATGGAAAACAACATGGTCCTGACTGGTGGGCGTCCAAAGGAAAGGCGAAGACTTTCAGACAATGAGAGCTACCATTCTGATTATAGTGCTGAAGAGCAAGAGAACAATGACTATAATAAACGCTATACTAATGCAGCAAGAGGCAAACAAGTAATAAGGCGGCAACAGCCCATTGAAGACAGGTATGCTGATGAGGAACCCCCCAATCAAATGCATCCAACAAGAAAGACACATCTCAGTCACCCAATGGATGATCCTAAACCTGGGGGAAGAAGTCCTAGACGCAATTTCCCAACCCAGAGCATTAGATCACAGCAAGGATCATATTCAGAGAAAATGACAAAAAATAAAGGTGTCAGTAATGCAAAGTGGAACCAACAATCTCCTGATTATCCTGAGGAAGAGTCTGCAGACCTGGAACAATATTCTGATGAAGAAAGCCCAAGACAGCATCAAGGACATGGTGGTAAGGGTGGGGGTAGAAGCCACCACCCAATGGCAAGAGGACAGGATAGAGATTGGGACAGAAGGCAGCGGAGGTAGCAGCAGAGTTACAAGACTAAAAAAGAAACTTTTTTGTATCACTGAAATGGGGGATGAAGACTAAGATTAGTAGTAAACATTAATTGCAAGAACTAAGAGGGACCTGTGTTCACTAAGCCTGATGGACACTTTCAGCCTACAGAAAAACAAACAAACAAACAAAAACCCAAGTTTGAGAAAATGAAAAGCAAATTGCTGGACATTGTTTGTCTACTGAGTTGCAGGCCACATGCCAGGAAAACTAAGGCAATTTAGGAGGGGTGGGGTGGGGGGAATGTACAGAAATTTACATCATTCAGTTTTTCCACTGAGCCTTTGAACTAAGGTTTTAATATTAAGGATGACTTTGAAAACATAATAGATAAGTTAATCAATTTATCAAAGTACTTTTGGCTTATTTAACTTAATATTGTCTTTACATGGCAAGGACTCCCCTAATATCAATGGCAAATGTGTTATTATCAGAGGTTATGGAATACACTCAACCTCATTGACAGCTTTGCAAGGCACAAAATATATTTCAAAATTTCTCACTCAAAATTTATTTAATTGTTTACCGGTATTGTAAGAACTTATTAAAATGCAAACAAAATCACTCCATTAATGTACATCTCCACCACATAGTACAAGTGGAACCCTGCTAACTCAAACTTAGTGAACTCAAACCCCCCAGTTACTCAAACAAGATCTAATTTCCTTCTACCTATTTTTTGGGTTATTTACTATCAGCTTACTCAAACCTGCACTAACTCAACCAATTTTTGTTCCCCCACTAACTCAAACAAGATCCAATCTCCTTGATCCCATTTTTCAGTCATTTCCTGTTAGCTTGAAATTCTGCTAACTCAAACAATTTTGTTTTCCTTGGGAGGTTCTACTGTATAATTTGTTGTAGATCCATCCCTGATAGGGATGGAAATATTTTGATATACATAGTAAGTAGAAGTTATTAGAATGAAAAAAAAGGTAATAACATGGAAGGGTAGAGAATTTCAATATGTTAATGTGAGAAGTATCCATTGTGAATAAACTTTTATTTAATATTTTATCAAAAGTAAAAGATTGCACAATTTACTAGAAAAGATATGGAAGGTTTATGATTGTGTAACATAATAATAACAAAGCCAAGAAAGTTTCAGCTGTTTATATTGAGCATTCTGCAGGAAAATTCTAATTTAAAATTTTTAAATCAACAGACCACAAAGTTCAATAAACATAATCTGAAAAATTGACTTGAAGTTTTTATTGTCCAATTCTTACAATTCCTAGTTTTTATTTACTTAACCCTTTAACTCCCAGAAGTGATTAACAAATAACTTCTCTATAAAATATCCAGACATTATTGAGCAAACAGGTAATGAGACTACTCAAACTTATCCAGTAGAAGTTGCTATCTTGATCTATCACCAAACTCTTGTAACCAATTTACCAGGGAATGAGTAGAAGCAAGAGGGGAGAATCAACAATCAGATCTTGGGAGTTAGTGGGTTAACTGAAGAACAGGATATGAAAGACAACAAGTTCTCCAAAATACTCATTACTGATACATCCTTATAATTTTATGTCCATCCAAGCAAATCTTCATTGTTATTAGTTAAAAAGTCCCAACAATCTGAAAAGGTGACATTTATCTCATGACTCCAACTCCTCAAGAGTACATTTCATTCCAGCCCCAATCATTTCTTTGAACAAATAAAAATATCCCCTCCGATTAATAAACAATTAAAAAATCTAACTGTCCAGTAATCTTACCAAGAATGTGATCAGTATAAAACCATTGTATTTGCATCAAACATTGCCAAAAAATGCCATTTGAAAATTGAATTTCATGAGTAATGAAATTGCTGCATTAAGGATAAACTGCCATTTGTCATTGTATATACATTGATTTTCTGATTGTTTGACCACAGTCTGAACTGAATGGCAGAGAAAACTGCAATAGTTGACAAGAAGAATGCCAAAACGGCTTGCCAGGGACGTGCACCAGCACGCTGTTCCTGAAGAAACTGCATAATTTTATCCCAGGAATCTTCTTGCTCTGACTTCCTCTGACGACTGACTTGGCGAACCAAGCGATTCCACAAGTAATCAACATCAACATTTCCAAGAGAGATGATTGGCAGCATTAAAAAGAAGAGTAACAGAAATGAATGCACATATTGAAAAACGGAAAGTGGATCAGTCTTCACAATCCACACATGCAACTCCAGGAAAAGACAGACTGTGCACAAAATTAGGTTCAGTGCAATCCAACCTGACGAAAATTCACGGAATATATGGTAGGCATCAAATGCTTCAGCCAAACGAGCTCTGCACAAATCAATATTGTCAATATTTTCTCTTAGAAACTTTGTTACCAGTTTGATTTCCGACTCATAGCTGCAACGCAGAAGGTACACTATGTAGCAAAATCCACCAAAATTAATGTAACCTTCTACAATGACAAAAAAGTGAAGAGGAACTAAGGTTGTTAGACTAGAAAGTGTTTCATTAGCAACCATGGGTGAGACCAGCTCTGGGTCAAAATATGGTGCTGTTATCTTCAGGCACTGGGTGCCCATCACAACAACACTTCCAAGAAAGAGGGCATAACCAGCAAACTGCTTATCCTTCATGTTGACAAATCTCATCCGGTGGACAAGGAACTCTACAGCCAATGCATTTGACCAGCTCCCCATGAATACACTTGGCCATGTGGAGTGGACAACAGAAACGAAACATATGAATGGTCCAATGTAGAGCAACAGCTTCATTCCAATCCAAGCAAGCACATGAACAATATCACAGCCAGAATTTGCATACCTTGCAATCAACAGCACAATGTTAGCCACTGTGATACCAGTTATAAGCAGGAGCCACATCAGTGAAAGAAATCCACTACCACAGTGGTTCAGAAATGATGAGCCTATTTCATTATCAGTGACAACAGTTGGCACACCCTTGTAATCCCAAGTCAGGCTGTCACACACCTTACACTGATTATCTGTGTAGTAGAGGGCAGTGTGTGTCTTTGACTTTGCACATCTGTTGCATAGTTTGGAATGAACCAGAAAACCTGAAGGGAGAAAGATAAATCAGATATAACACAACGGTATCAAAATGAACATGGAACCCATGACATGACTGACAAGGCATTCTGCTGTATTCAGAGCACACAAGAATGATTAATAATTCATATGTTCACCTTAAGTGTATAACTATGTTGGTAATAATCCCTTTAAGTCCCAAAAATGATTAACAAGCAGCTTCTCCCTCACTAATCTATATTATCCTGAAAACAAAGTGATTAGAATAGAAATATTTGACATTTGAAGGAAGCTTTTTTTTGAATAATATTACATTCTCTCAACTAATCTACAGGATGTTATTATTGAAGGTAATAGGAGAATTACTAGTCAGATGAATATTAACAAGTTAAGGAAACCAAATAACAGCTATTTTTTAAGAAACAGGAAACATAAACGTACAGCTCAAAAAAGTTAATTTCGTATGTTTAAATGGAATGACACTTATCAGGAAACATCTTTGGTATTTTATGCCAAACATCTGAGAACAGAAAAACTTGGCAAAAATAAAGTTTGAAGAATGCAATAGAATACTAATAGCATTAATTATAAAAACAAGAAATATTTCATAAATATTTCAAGAAGAAGGAAACTTAAACCTTACTATAGAAGGCTTTAAGTTGATTTAAAGATAAAAAGGGAAGTTATGCCTTTACCAGAATGATAAAGCCCCAATGTCTTCAAGTAGAACCACAATAATACTGGCCATCTTTCACCCACTTCAGTTGCTCTCAAAATGGGAACACTCACAGACTCACTACTGCCACGGTGAATATCCAAAGCGCTGGCCATCTAAACGATCGAAAATAAGTGGGAAAAAGATCAGCAAATAAAATTAAACGCATTGAAAAAAAAATTAAGACACTGAAAAAGAGATTAGGGAATTGCAACTTTATCAATAGGCCATAGGGTAAAAACAATTGTCAACCAGATTGAATCGGTTCTCTCAATTTTGCTCTGACTGGAACAGAAACTAATTTGCTTTTATTAGAACCTTTTCCTTTTTCCGGGCAAATTTATCATCCAGTCATTTATCTATTTTCAGAACATTGTCTCGCAGATTCCTGTACATAAATAGATTTAGAAGGGTGATCACGACCATTTCCTGTCACAAATTATTTTTTTTAATGTTGATTGTCCACCCAGGTAGATGGACTTGGAAATTTTATCACTAAATATGGGCACAAATTGACCCGTTTAATACTTCGCAAACGCAAATTGCTGCTTTGAAGAGACAAAAAACAGGATTCGACTTCATGCCGTAGAAACCTCATGTTGCTTTGACATAAAGTTCTGGAAGTTCGAAACCGCCCCCTCACCTCCCGTACGACACATAAGCACGCGAAAAACTCGAAGATCGCTAAGGCCTACAAATTCAACCGTATTGAAATGCGACGAAAGTAGATCTTATGCCTCGCTTTTTAAATTTGCAAAACAGTTTGAGCGAAAATGATTCAGTTTTTTGTACACACCGTTACGCAACCACGCAGCCTGAATTTAGTACATGGTCTCAAGTTTATTTCTCGTGACCTTTGAAGAAACATGAAGTACGTACGATCGCTAGGACCAGCGAGGCTGAAGGTGAACAAGCATTCGGTAAAATTTCCGCACAGCCCCATACTTCATTATGCATTCAGTTCTTGAATAGAGAAAACAATGACTAAAACAATACATTGCCATTGGGAAAACAGATTTGTTTTACAATAGTATGGGGCTGTGCGGAAATTTTACCAAGCATTCAACTCTAAAAGAGTCTTAACCAATAAAACGATCCTCGATCATTGCATCCACCACCAGCAATAAGCTTAGCTGACCTCACGTCGTTAAGGTGCACGTGAAATGTTTCGTTTAGACCTGAAAATTTTAAAAATAACTACTAACCTTTTTATCAGAGTTCACTGTTCCAGTCCATTCCGGCGAGGAAGACGTGGAGAAGATCGATTTATTTCGCATATTGCGACGAGAAGGTTTATTTACTACTATGCCAAGAAGCGGATCACTAAGAAGGGCAGGAGAAAAGGTGTACAGTTCCCTTTGAACTTATCTCCTTACATAACGTAACAACAATCGAGAGGCTTGTCAACGGTCGTGTTCTTTTGCCCATGAGAAAACAGCAATCGATCAGAATAAGCAATGACGTAATTTACGAATCACGCACCGAGTAGGGACCTCCAATTTCTTGAAAACTAAAAAGATGAGAATAAAGAGAACTTCATTTTTGCTGTTTCCAGTGGAAAAAAATGTCAAATGGAGAAAAATTGACTGGTGAAGCTTTATAGCTTGCAAAAGGAACTTCTAAGTTTTGATGCGTGTCAAGAAATTGATAAATTCTAGAATCGTTCAGATCCATCAAAGATCGAGGCACGTTCGCTGCTTTCCACTTGAAATAAAAAGGTCTGTCTGAGTTTCTTTTCCTAAATCGTCCCATGAAATAAATTATTCATAAGTGGGAGAAAAAGAGTCCAATTTTCCCTAGATGACTTACCAGATCTTCACTGAATATTCTATGTCAGAGAAATCCACTCTGGAAGCAAACTGAGGTCAGAGTTCAACAATTATATATTTGCTTTTTTCCACCGTCACACGAGAGTGATCCTGGCTTACGTACCTGCACGCATCCGCGCGTAAACTCGCATGATACCCGCACGAGCCGCGCGCCGTTCGCGCATATTAATGCCATACCCACAAATCCTAGCGGAGTTCAGTTTCAGTTTACACGGCAGTTCTTTATAACAGATTCGAACGATTTTCAGAAATTCTGTTCCGATCTGTCGCTACAACAAACGTGTTATCATGATCAAAGTCATAGCGTCGGTTGTCTGCGCCTTTGCAGCGATGCTGATGATCATTTTGAGCTTAGCCACGACCTACTGGCTGCAGTGGGTGATAGTTTCTCACAACAGAAACATCACTCATTACCGAGGTTTATTCAGACACTGTTGGGAATCAAGGGATAACGTTACAGACGAACTCATAAGCGCGGAATCTGACTGTTCCAATGATAAGCACACGCTCCAAGATGTACTGAAATCAGGTGAGCAGTTGATTTGTCAGCATTTGAAAATGGTTACTAGTGTGAAGTAGGCGTCATACAGGTTTTTCTAGTCACTTGTGTTTTACTCCACAGCCGAAAGAAGCAGCGATCGACGAAACTATCTATCAGTGACGATTTCTTTCATTTGATTTCTGTGAGATAGCCAGAAAAAAGTTACTAATAATTGTAACTAGTGAACCACCGCGCAGTAATTTCTAAAATCATACGTATGTAAAATATTATGCGTGAAGTGAAGCGAACATAAATGAAAGTATGCATTGTAATCAAGCAGAACGCTACGTAAAGATTCTTTTCAAATTTCCATCGGCACACCCTGTGACTTCGTTCTTGGGAAAGCGAAGCTCTGAGAGAGCACGCGTTAATACTAAACAATGATCAAAGTCATAACAAGCTTTGTGAGCTGTTTAGCTGCAATTCTGTTGGGAATTTTGGCCCTTGCCACCGACTTTTGGCTAGTGTGGTGGAAAGAAGCGAAGGAAATCGGAGGTGTACAATACCACCATGAAGGCCTGTTTCAAACTTGTTCTGAATCCTCGATCAACAACACTGTTGTTGCCGCAGATAGCTGCACTAAATTACACGATTTGGGAAGACCAGGTACATCTTTTTCTGATTTGGTAGTATGTTGAAGAAAAAATATTTGCGTGTCTTGTTTACATTTGCTTTGTTCATTACTGACTGACTGTTAGGTTTGCTTGTAGACTCTCAACTTGACAAATATCTCTGTAAAATCAAATTGACTTTACAGACTAACTTTTGTCAATGGCAAATTTCTATTAACGTGGAGTTTAGAGATTGATTACGGCTCGAAACTTTAACTCATACCAATTACAACCAGTTGTTTTGAATAATTATTCTAATTATGAACAGTTCTTATACATATTTTAAAGGTTTTTGAGTCTTTGTAACAATCTTTGTTGTCCATGTTTCGAATTTTAGTTAAATGTCCCGAGCTACCTTTATATTATTGCCTAAAGCTTCTATATAACACATTAAACATACTCCTTTCTTAGAATACAAGCATGTTCTGGAATTTTCCACAAATAGCGGTGATTCTTGTCAATAAATAATCTAAAGGTACAAGAGATATGATTTGCAACAGGAGGATTTTAATTTTTCTGTTTCCTGGGACTTTCAAGTCAATGTTGCTAAATTGATCAAGGTTTAATTTGCCACTAGCACTGTTCAAGGGTGAAGCATTTGAGTAAAGGCAGAACAGCTCGTAACTGCTAAGTTAAATATTTATAGGTTTCTAGTGTGATTTTAAGAAATCTTGAAAAAACAGCATAATCCGTTTTAAGTCCAGTTTTATGTGGTTTAAGTGTAACACGCCTTTTCTTCGGTAACTTGTCCAGAAATTTTATTTGATTGAACAATTGTCCACTGCACTTTATTGTTCTTCTACAGAAGCAAATGATCTTGTTTTAATTGAATGTGTCAGTGTGTAATTTTCAGAAACTTCAGGGTTGATTTTTTGCCTAAAATATTTTATGGAGGAAGCACATATGCATTTATGTTAAAAATAAACAGAGATATGATTGTTACAGAATCCTGCAATTGCCTACAATTATAAAGAAAGTGGTATACATTGAGTGATGCCATAACAAATAATATTCTGGCCTGAACATAAACAGTGATAGTGCATAGTATTACATATAATGCATTTCAATTTAATAGGAGCCTCAGTTTGCACCAAGACATGCTCTGACATTTGTGTAAAAACCTTTGTTATATTTTCCAAGAAGCAAACAAATTACAGGCAGTGAAGTTCAAGGAAAACTGACCCACAACAAATGCTCATGCAAATAATGTGCAAGGAAATATATTAAATATATTTTCCTTCTATTTGGAGGCTAGCTGATATCTTTATTATTCTAGAAACAGTCTTGTGCCTCTTGAGACTGAATATTTAAAAATGTTTTCCTGTCAAAAACATTCACTGCCTTATAATTAATCAGGAAAGGAGATTTTCCCTTCTTCTGAAACAACAGGAAACATTTTGTAATCTTGATGTACATTTTGAACAGAGATCTCCCCGGTTTTGGATGTGTTGTTTGAAAATAATAGTGAAAAAAAAGACTGGACATATTCAGTCACATGCCACTTGATAGCAACCCAACACAAATGTAGTTGATATTTTTTTGATTTACAAAATTGTGTTATGATTTACAAAATTTGTTTTATCATTTTTATGATTCTGTGTAAATAAATTTGTCTATGGGGGTCCATTAGGTTGACTGTTGACTCTGAAATTTAAAAAAAATCAAGCAGGTAGGCAGAGCAGAATTCAACCTTAGGACCTTTATCTACTCCACACCACCATCATGTCCTGCCATCATAAGCTTTAACCCTTTAACTCTCAAGATCCATGTTGTTATTCTTCCAACTGACTGCTAGATGTTTCCTTGTAAATTATACAGGAGAATTCTATGTTACATTAAGATAACAACCTCTTTCTGACAAGCTTTGCTACTCTCACAACTTGTTTTCAAGATCGTGTATTGGAATGGCAATGAGAAGTTAAAAGTTAATCAATTCTAAGAAATAAAGGGTTAACAAACATGGTTATCCATGGGAAGGGACGGAAATATTTACTGGCTCTCTAGCTCAAAGAATGAAAATGTTTTGAGTACTGATGGATGTTGTTTCTGTTTTTCAGACTGGAATGGAGCTGTGATTGCCTTGATGTTTCTGGCCCTTATCTGCCATTTAATTGCTTTTATCATAGCCATTGTGGCAGCAATACGAAAGGGACATCCTTTTCCATCCTTCATTGTAGGCGGATTCTTCTGTGCAGCAGGTATGCAATGACCATTAGATCTTGTTGTTATCCCTTTAACTCCCAAGATCTGAGTTATTTTCCCCTCCAGCTTCTAATCATTCCCTTGTTAATTAGTTACAAGAATTTGGTGACAGATCAAGATAACTTCTACCTGTCTAAGTTTAAGTATTCTCATTATCCGTTTGCTAGATAGTGTATGGATGTTAAAGGGAGATGTTATGTTTTAATCACTTCTGGGAGTTGAAGTGTTAACTTTCATGATGAAGGAGCACCTTAAGGCTTATAAAATTTGATTTTGATTTTTGTCTTAAACCATCTCCTCTATTTTTGCATGTAGCCATTCTTGTGGTTATTGCTTTGTTGGTCTTCACATTTTTCAACTGGAAGGATGATGTGTTCTTCAGCTGGTCATATGGTGGAGGATGGTCTACTGTGGCATTGTCTATTATAGCATTTGTGTTAATAATGGCAGATCGCTGAGGAATTGCTGAGCCCAGCTGACAAATCAAACAGCAAGTAGACCTCAAGACCAGATTGTACCAGTTGGAATTAACTTGTTTTATGGTCTCAAAGTCAAAAATAACAAGAACAGTTTCTAACTTAAGTGTGTAAAAATGTTATGTGAATTTGTCGCTGGGCTCAGAGCACTCTTAAATGCATATTTAATCCTTGTTTGTCATAACATAATCAACATCTTGTCCAAAAAAAATTGATTTCTAAAAGAGACTAGTTTGAAGGAAAAACAATGTTGAAAAAAGTAAATTGAAAATTTTTTACTTGATAATGTTACCATCAAGGCTTAAATATGTTCAACAAATTACTTGGATGTCTCTTGTTAATAGTACTTTTTGCTTATGTTCCATGTTTTCTAGTTTTTATGACGGCAACACAATTCTCTTCAGATAGAATTTAGACTTAAACCTAGCAAAGTTTACTAATTGGCAACACTGATAGTTACACTTTTTGGGTATTTATTTATCGGCTTTACCTAATAATTTTTTCATTTGATTAGAATGTAGAATTTATAAATGTATAAGGTTAAAAATAATGCAACTAGTCCAGAACGTTTTAAGCCTAACATAAATTAGCACATAGAATTACAACTTACATAAGTTTTTAACTGAATTTTGGCTGTAAAAATTTTTCACCATGTAAGACATTTTTTTTGTCACCCATAATGCATATCAATGCATGCAAAGTATTTATGTTAGGACACAATCTTGTACATAAGTAGAAATGGCTTGTTAAACTTTTTTTTGTTCTGTTTTGCCTTGCTTTTTTTATTGCATATGCAAGTGAACTGTTAGTTTCCCTTTGAAAAAAATACCATAACCTTGTGTTTAAAAAGCACATTTTAGGGTATTTTGGGTATTTTTTTTAAAGGTGTTTCTCCCACCTCATGAATGCACAGAAAATTTAAATATATTTCAATAGGGCAAAATGTGTCTCCTTGCCTTTTGTCTGAGTGGAAAATGTGACAGTGTGGTATTGAATTGAATTTTCCAGTGACAGGGTCTTAAAATGGTTCCTTATTCTTTACAGAATATTGATTGAAGTATCACTATAACCATTATGTTGCCTCCCCTCAATAGTTGCCCTCGGCTTGATCACCAGCCACTGTTCGTGAACGTGAGCCTGCGCTCTTCCTTCTCCCCACCCCTTCTCCTTGAACCCACTCTCGGGGAAGAGCACAGGCTGGACACGAGAAAGCGGCGAAAATCGAGCCTATAGTGGCACAAGTTTCCAATTATCGTTGCCAACTTAGCCATTTTAAGGTCTTTAACTTGACTCAATAAGTAGACACAGCAATACTACACTCTGTTTAAAACACTCTTATTTTCCATTTAATGTGCTTTTAACTCTTACGCGACTTCAGTGAATCTAAAATGCATGGTTCTTACCAAATTTGATGTAAACAAAATTTAAGTCTTCTTAGGAAATGTCGATAACCCCAAAAGATCTGCATTCTATCTTGTAGTTAATCTCCACCCTGGAAATAAAGTACATCAGGTTTTTGAATGGGATACGGACACCTGTTTAAGCGCATCAAAAACCAAAACAAACCTCTTCAAAACAGGGGTCCATCTATTTCGGGATGTTCCAAGTACAACCTCGGGAAACATCATAGGTTTCCTAAGTGACCAAACTAGATTCGCAAAGATACATGGAAGAAACAACGAGGAGAGGTTACAAAGGCCGCTGTATGAGTAGGTCACGTTTGACCTGATGACATTTTCTGAATTCTCCTCAGAATTCGAAGATACGAAAGAGACGCAAGCGATGAAAATACGAACGTAAGTGTGAAAATAAAACGAAGAAGTCAACGCAATAATAATGGAACGCAATAACTCAAGCAATAACCAAAAAAAATTCCCGGAAGATAACCCTAAAAGTTAATGGGAAAGCCAAAAAACTTGCTAAGCCAGACTTATTCTATAGCAAGAAACTTTATTATGAAAATGTGCAGGATACTTAAAAAAACTATCAAAGAAAGAAACTGAAATGGATCACAATCAAAGAGAGGAAACTAAAACAAGCGCAAGATACTAACGTAACAATCAAAGACTGGAAAAGACTGGGTGGGGAGAATGAAGAGCGCAGGCGCACGAGACTCTAACTTGAACGTCAAAATCAAAGAGAGGAAACAGAAAATGCGTAAGATAACAACGTAACAATCAAAGACAAGATACTGAAAATGCGTGCGATTCTGATGTAACAATCGAAAAGAGGAAACTAAAAATGCGCAAGATACCAACGTAACAATCAAAGCGTGGAAACAAAAACGCACGAGACTCTAACGTAACAATCAAAGAGGGAAGACTAAAAATGCGCAAGATACCAACGTAACAATTAAAGCGTGGAAACAAAAACGCACGAGACTCTAACGTAACAATCAAAGAGGGGAAACTGAAAATACGTAAGATAACGTAACAATCAAAGACAAGATACTGAAAATGCGTGCGATTCTGAAGTAATAATCAAATAGAGGAAACTAAAAATGCAACAGATACACTAACGTAACGATGAAAGAGTGAAAACTAAAATGTAAAAGAATTTAAAGAAAGCGACAAAACTTTTGAGTCTGTAAAACATGTTTCGACAGAAACTTCTGTCATCTTCAGTTAATTACTGTACAAAGCGTTGGAAGTTGAATTAGATGGCAAGTAGAACAATGCTAATTATGATGAATAGTGACAATAAGAAAAGAGATAAAGCATGAAAGTGTGAAAATTAAAAGGAAAGTTTTAGATTTACATGGTGTAATTGTTGATTCAAGGATGGTTGTTCTCTTTGAAGTGAATAGCCTCTTTTATCTTACGTGTTGGAGAGCACTTAGTCAGTGACAGAGCCTCTCACATTTTCAAGCATCTGAAAGATTCTCCACATTGTCGCGCTTTGTGTTAAGCAGATAACTTCCATGTTTTAGATCACGCCTCTAACGGTTTTCTTATTGTCACTATTCATCATAATTAGCATTGTTCTACTTACCGTATAATTAAACTTTCAACGCTCTGTACAGTAATTAACTGAAGATGACAGAAGTTTCTGTCGAAACATGTTTTACAGACTCAAAAGTTTTGTCGCTTTCTTTAAATTCTTGACTTGCCTGTGGAAACAATAAAATGTAAAAGATTCAAACGCAAAAATCAAAAAGACGAAACTAAAATGCGCCAAAATTGTAACATAACAATCAAAGTTAAGAGAATAAACTAAAACTGCACAAACTTCTAACGTGACAGTCAAAAACAGGAAACTAACAATGAACGTAATTCTGACGTAACAATCAAAGAGAGGAATCTAAACATCCACAAGATTTTAACGTAACAATCTGAGAGAGGAAATTGAAAATGCGCGAGATACAAATGTAACTACCAAACAAAGGAAACTACAATTCACGGGATCCTTAAGTTACAGTCAAAGAGAGTAAACTAAAAATGTGACAGATGCTAACATAACAATTGACGAGAGGGAATCAAATATGTGCGAAATACTAACGAAACAATCAAAGAGAAGAAACTTAAAGTGCACGAGATTCTAATGTAACAATCAAAGAGAGGAAACAGAAATCCGCAAGATACAAACGTTATCATCAAAGAGAGATAACAAAATATGCACGAGATCTAAGAAAGTAAACTAAAAATACGCGTGGTTGTAAAGTAACAGTCAAAGAGACAAACTGAAAATGCGCGAAATTCTAGCTAACGTAACAATTTAAGAGAGGAATCTAAAATGCACGGTTCCCCCGCTGTATTCTGTCAAATAAATTATGAATTGAAAACCCGAGAGGCAATTTGCCTGTATAAACGACTGCAACTCTCTAATACAACTTCCTCCACGCCTCTTATCTTATAGAGTGTGGGTAAAATAGAAACCCAGGGTTCTAGCATAGAGCTCTCAGGTAGCGCTTTCACAGCTCGCGTTTTGGACGGCTTAGCTTAGAAAGGTTTTCACCTCCTAAAAATTATTAACGAGGTGTCATCCCCCAAAACAGCTGCGTAAACCACAAACCACCAAACATTACACATCAAACTTCATCACGAAACAACAAACCACAAGCCTTGGGCTCTCAAGACGGTCGCACCACTGGAACGCGCGCTAAAATTATCTTCACACAGTCGTCGTCGGAAAGGGGGTATGAGTTCTGTCTCTTTATCCTCTCTAAATTATGAAATATTTTATAAAATGAATTTTTAGCACCACAATGTTACATCATAGTATTATGCAAATTACAAGATTGTTAGTAATTACCCCTTTAACTCCCAAGATCTGATTGATAATTCTCCCTTTTAGCTGCTACACATTTTCTTATTCATCAGTTACGAGAATTTGGTGTTCGATCAAAATAACAACTTCTACCTGATAAGTTTTAGTATTCTCAATACCTTTTTGTTGGATAACGTTTGGATATCAAAGGGAGAAACTACATGTTTATCATCCCTGAGAGCTAAGGGGTTAAACTTTTTCAAAATAGGATAACGAAAACACACGAGAAAAACCGACATTTAGAGTCTCGCAAATAATGAATTCTCATTTTGAGAGCATCGCACCAACCGACTTGGGGGACAAAAGCCGATTTACAAATAGGTCGCTGTTTTATTGACATCTTATGTCAAATAACCCTCAGGAAAAAGTAATTTCAATGCGCTATCGGCGATCTTTATTTATTTTTAGCACAATTGGCGATAAATAGACCTTTATTTGCATTTCGAGAATTCAAAGAGCTTGATTAAAAATGATTTGAATCTTCAGGATTCGAAGGTTAACTCCGGTTCCGATCACATGTGCTTTAGTTCACACTGAAACCGACATCTCTTTGTTAGAAGAAATGTCTTAACTCAGTGTTGCAAGAAACGGGTAAAAAACAGTGCGTTCTAGTCACGTGGAAGACATTACTAGGCAAATAAGCCATAAATTTGTTGCTGCTCGGGGAGACAGAGTGGAACATTGCTGTTTAATTTTCGCAACAGTTCTTGATGACGAGTTTTAAAATTTCCGAAATGGAGACTAGGGGGACAACGACGAGGACAAGAAAAATACCTCACAGAAACGGTAAAATAACAAGTGAAACGCTCAATTTTCGAAAAGTGGCCAGACAGGTCATGCTGGCAAACATGTTTACGAAAAGGCCGCTGCAGCAACCAAACGTGAAGAAAAATTCGACCTACAAAAGCACAGCCGTCGACCATCATGGACTTAAGCCAAAGAGGGAACGAAAACACAATAATTCTGCGGTGGAAAAGCCATCATTACATCGGAAAGGAACTCCAGAGCTGTTCCCAATGTCTGAGGAAATGAAACAGACTATGATTTCACTTGGCAGGCTTGATCTTTTGCCAGAAGAAAGGAAGGCGCGGGGGAGTTCTTTCGCCGAGGAAGTGAAAGTACAAAAATCGCAATCAAACTGTACATTTCGCGAGAAAACAAGACGAAGGATAATTCATCCCCAGAGGTTTATCCGCAACGTACAATCTTCTATTAGCAACGCGAAACGAATTCTCGAAGACAGCGAAGAGACTGAAAATGAAGAAATTTCGACGGAAAATGGTACGACGAAAACTACATCAGAAGATGTCACAAACGGCATCAATTCTGCAGATGAAAGTGATGCTAAATTGAACAGAATAAAAACAAACAACAACATTGTTCCAACACCGCAAACAAGTACGTACTGTAGCACAAAATCCGCTAAAAATCAACGTTGTTCTTCATGTAACAAGCGACCTTCTTACTTATCAAGATTCAGTGACATTGGACCGCTTTCCGCTACCCAACCCAGAATTACTCAACTACGAACATGGCCAACACGAGCACACGACACAACTCGTATGTGGACGCGTACAAATTATTTCCCTAAAATTTCGAGAAGGTACACATTTTCAGGGAAAGAGTGGGCAAACTACAGCAAATCAGCGGAAATCGAAGAAAAAAATAATGACGAACTCTTGAGAACCAGGCAATGTAAAAGTGTGGAGAACCTCACACGAGAAATCGAAGACAAATGTCTTACATGGCTTGAAAACCGCTACGGTTTACCTCAGTATTAAACATCAAAGATGATAAAGCACCTAATTTTTCCCAGGAACGAACATCTCACTAAACAAAGTTTACAACTTGAATTTGGCTTATGTTAAATCTACAAATTTCTTCTGGAAAAAATCATCTTTATTATGAAGAAATGCTAATTTCCCCTTGAAAATCCTTGAGTTTTATTCAAAAAACTAAGTTTAATTTCTGAACGTCATAAATTGAATCATAACTAGGAAATGTCGCAATTCACTTGAGAAAAAAATACAAGTGAAAACCAATTTCCATTTCACAAAGACAAAATATAAGCATAAAAATGAGCATTAAAAAAGCAGAAAAACTCAAAAGCTCCACGCAGGCATTTATGACAAACACAATTCTGTTTCTCTTTTGTAAGCAGCTGGTTTCGAAACTAATGTATGCATGCGAATTTCAGTTTGAAGCACTTTTAATCTGACTAGATCTTTGCCGCTATTTCTTAGCAGAATGTATGAAAAAAATATACAATATTTCTTTAAATGGTGAAGAAGAAACGAGGTTTCTTCCCAAAGTTGTCATATTTCTGGTGAACTTTTACTTAACGAACAAACATCCTGAACAAACATTCGAACCGAATAAATTTGTCTGAAGGCAAATTATTTTCATCTGTGAAGAGGTTCTGCATAAAATTTGACAACCAAAGACAATATTAAAAACTCACAACAATAGGATACCTAATATTCTCTTTTTCGGTCTCTTTACACGAATTAATAGTTTCGCAGCGTTCCGCAGTAGAATTAATTTGAAATTGCTTTTGGGTGCCGCACAATTGCTCGATACAATGGTCTCATAAAAATCAAAATGCTTCCTGAAATGTGCCAAAACTGTGCAAACTGATCTGTTGTTTCCGTCATTAGGATCGGCCAATGAAAGGTTTCACTAACGCCCTATTCACACATCCTACGTGATGTTTGAAGCCGCGTTGTTGCCTTCTAAAGAAAAGATTATGGAAGAAAATATGTCATACCCAAATTCTAATAAGTGGGAGAACGATACAATGTACAAAAGTGCAAATATATTCGAAATCCTTCAAAACAGAGTTACGAACCTTAAAAAGGCGTTTTATTGAAAATTGTCCGGCAATCAAGTGTTGCCATGCAACCACTGCCTTGATTTTGCGAACATCCTCGAAAAGTTCAAATTACGATGTGATGTCCTTCAACAAGAAAAATTCTGTAAATAACACTGGCTTAAAAAATTGGAAAAGGTGAAATTCATTTGTACAATGCCACAAGTTGTTTATTTTTTGCAAGTTAACTTATTCAAATTACATTATTCTAGCTGATGAGTTTTATACTCTAGACAACTATCGGTTGACATAAGTCGATAAATTTCTTATATTCTTCTGAAAAATAACGAGATAGAGATCTATACTTACATACTAAATGAAATTCATTCAAAACTGTCAAACACGTAAAATAACCACTATTGGTGCAGTTACAGGCTCTCAAAATTCGATGTCCATCATGTCTTACAAAAAATATGGAAAGCAGAAAAAGTAGAAAAAAGTGGTGGTGTTTCACAGATATTCAGCAAACATTAACGTGTTAAATACCCAACGACGAAAAAGTCTCAGCGCAAGATAACTGCATCTAGCCAATCACAGAAAAATGCCAATTAAATCAAGAAGCAATCGAAACTCAAAGTTAGAGTTGCAACCCGCGTCAAAGGCGGGAAATTATAATGCAGAACGCGAAGTCACGAGTGGCTTTTCTATTGTTCCTAGCTGGTTAAAACTGCGGCCCTCTCTCTGATTGGTCGAAGGATACAAGCCAATTCTCCTCTTGACCAATGCAGAGCTACAATCAAGCTCGACAAACGAAGTCAGAAAACGGGAACATGTGCTCATTTAAAATGACTGAATATCAGCCTTGCCCCCCAAAAACTGTCGATGAATTGAATCATTAAAACGTCCATTAAAGCTGACGAATTTTACGAACAGGGGCAATCACTATCAACTTTCCAACTACATCATGTTCTTGTACGGTAAGACTACTGAGAAATCACGAAAAAATTCTTAAGATCGAATTTAAAACTAACCACAGAGTGATAGAATCAGATCAACTTCAAATCTACTTTGAGAAGACGCATTTTCACTGAATATCGCTAAATTCTGTATCAAAATTGGCTAGAAGCGACCCATGCGGCGATATAAAACAATGCATTCTGCTCACTGGATGGCAGAACGAATGGGAAGGTAACATCCTCTCTAAGACAATCCAAAAATTTCCCACAATAACTCGAGAACCTTGAGGACTATAACGGGAAGGTTAGCCACTGTCTTCAGCTTCAACATCATCCTCCTCATCATCAGCCTCACCCGGGCGAAACTTCTTCCTCTTACGAATATCATTAAGAGTCTCCTCAATTGAACGTAAGTCCCGCTTGTTTTCGCTGGGAACTGCAAAAATACCAGCAAAATCAGGTTTAGATTGTGATTTTCAGATTGTCTCAGAACGGTACAGTGGAAAGTGACATGTGTAACATGGCGTGGCTTTGCGTGAAGTGGCGTGAAGAAAAATTCAATGAGTAGAAAGGCTTAGAAGCGAAATTCTTGTCCCATGTGGGGTGAAGTTGTCGTGGCAGGGGGGTCAACTCGCAGGGACGAGCTTGCAACAGAGCGAAACCTCGACAAAACCCGTTTCATCAACCTGCGCGAGAGTCAGTATCGTAGTCTAGCGGTGTCGTCCGGTAGACGAGTGTTATACGTCAGTTCCTTTGATTATCGAGTATAAAATCAGCAAACAAGCAAGAAAAAAGATTGATATGCGTGACAGACAGTGTCATCCCTAACAAGTCATGGGTTTCTTTACAGCTCTCAAAGGCAGCGAGACTGGACTGACTAATCTAAAGGCCTATTTACACGGTACGACTTTGTCGCATGCGACAAGCTTACGACAGGCCTACGACATGACTTAGGACAATTTACACGCGCACGACATTTTCACCTACGACATGCCAAAATCGCGTGCAATTCCACTCGTTTCGGCCGAGGTCATTGTTTCAATAATTTGCAAGAGAAGGAAAAGAACCTCTTCCTCGCTCCACAGTGATATCATATTCTCTGTTTCCTCATCTGAGAATGTATTTTTCGCTTTGGAAGCAGTCTTCGACTTTCCGGAGGCGACTTCCTCCGCCATTTTGACGCAAGAAAATTTCACCTTCCTCCCCTACTCAGTAGAAATTTGTCACAAAATACGTCATTTTCTATCAATTTCGGCTACGATTGTCGCAGCGTTTTAAAACATGTTTTAAAATCCTACGACATTTTTCGTGACGTGCACGACAGTCGTAAGCGAGTGGTAGGTTTGATTTACACGATACAATTCGTGTCGTAGGCCTGTCGTAAGCTTGTCGCATGCGACAAAGTCGTACCGTGTAAATAGGCCTTAAGAATTACTCATTTTGCACGTGTCAAGTAAATGTCATACAACTTCTTGCTTTCAAATGTTGCAATCAGAGAGGGAATAAGTTTCTAAAAAACTGTGGTGCTGCGTCTGTGGTTGTGGTGGGGGGGGGGGGGGCGGTAGGGAGGGAGAGTTGGAATAAGATAATTTGGTTTAATAAACTGAGTCGATAAAGTAAATCGGCCTCCGTAAAGAGTTTTAAAGCCGACGTTTTGAGTGAAAGAGAGGTTGCACTATTTTTTCCTCACCAGAAACTTACCATAACCGTAAGCTGAGTTACTTTTAGTAGCCTTAGCGGCATCTTTGCCACTGTCAGTACCAAGTAAGTGTCTGTACTTGTCTTTGTAAAATGTGGACGGTGCTTGTTTGGAAACTTTTGACGACCTGCACTGTGTTTCCTGACTGGGACCATCAACATTACTCTGTATAATGACAAGGGTGGTAGGAAATGTTTAGAACGTGCTACATGCATGTTCGGTATGTCTAGACGCGAGTCAGAAATCTGGGTCTAGTACATGAAATCGAGGGTTTCATTTGCAATAACAGCAAGAAATATTGCAACACAACAAATTCATTTCATAGATTGAAGCTTTTAATTGATTGTTGGCAGTAATCCGCTGTTGCTTAAGTTGCAATTAGTCTAGAAAATTTGCGCTTCCCTCTAAAACAACCAAATACAAAACTAAAACCATTCACAAATTTGTCACATGATTTACCACACCTTCAGAAATTTGCCTATTTTATTTTGCCCTCTCATTGGCTAATGATGATTTAACCTTTATTCTGATTGGCCACAGTGATCACTACCTTTTGGCACAGCTCTAACTGTTGTTTTTACAAACTCCTATTACACCTCAAATGAGCATCTCATTATTTGAGGAAAATAAAAGTCGAACTGGGTAAATTAAACTATGATAGAAAATGCACTTATTTGTTGACATATTTTTTGGGGAATTTTTCCAATGAGCCAGACTAAGTTCATCAGATGTGCATCCAATCACATTGAATGCTGGTGGAGGCAGAGAGAGACTGTAAGAGTAAAGTGTTCATGGAAAAACACAGCCAGGGTTTAACCTCATACCCTTTCTAGTAGTTAAAATACTCTTAATAATTACCATTAGAAGTTTTTTTCTTGATCTAATGCCAAATTTTTGTCAGACTAACTTGTAAGGAATGTTTAGCAGCTAGAGGGAAAAATAACAATGAGATCTTGGAGTTAAAGAGTTACATAAAAGCACTCCATACCTCAGATGCCTCCTTGAGCTTTTCTGCACTCTCTGGATCAAATTCCTATTAAAATGAAGGATACACCACTGCTCAATTAAGTCACTGATATTAGAAGCACGAAGTTAAAGATAACTCCAAATCAAAATAGTGAGCATCATTTCTGGTAAATGTGACAATATCTGAATTAAATCATATAGCCAGTATGATTGTTCAGGTGATGATAAAAAATGCCTGCATTCTGATTGGCCCAGGATTATGCAGCAGCTTGTAACAATGGGGCAATACTTTTAAAAATGGCTTCCACCTGGTTCTGATACCCACTTGAGTGACTAAACTAAAACAATTAGGCTTGAGGAATATTCTCAGAAAAATCCTGTCAACCTCATCATCTAAACAATGTTCATTTAGTCTCCAGAGATTAATTCCTCAAGATAAATTGTATATAAATCTTATGTAATAATTTTTTACCTGTCCATTCCTGTATGCCTCAAGTTCTTCATCAGAAGGAGGAAATTCCTGGAAATAAAATAAAACAAGGTAGTCATAAGTACTTGGTAATCATAATATGTAAAGTTGTAACAAAGTTACGTGTACAACAACAAAAAACATTTTGAGATACTGGTATCTAACCCATCTATAGGATATCCAATCACAGGAGTATAAAGAAATGAAGAAAAGAAACAGTAAACAGAAATCTCAAAACTTTAATTCACAATGCTGGAAAAATGTGTCTTAGCTACATGACACTTAAACCTATAAAATTCCCATGAGTGACCAAGACAGCATTTCTCCTTACAATATCAATACAAAATTAAACAGAAATGTGATGAAAATAAAGAAAAATATTACAAGGGGGATTATCAGTTGATCCAGTATCAAATTCTCGGAACTAACATCATACAAATTGTATGGCATACAGTATGGCAAGTTACTGATAAGATCTATGGAGTGAAAAGATCAAGTCTCCATTTGTAAATTAAGAGATTACCTATGCAGAATTCCTTCCAAACCAAAATGAAATTAAAAAAATACAACAACAACCCAAAGCTTAAATAACTCTTTGTTATTTTACATGCATGTAAGAATATTTACCTTTTTAAAAAGCATAACATATCTGTCTACTTCATCTTCTCCAAAAGAAAATGTAGTAAGACCAGCAATCTCGGCAACATCATGACTAATGAAATGAAACACAGAGTTTTTATTTAGAAATTCAATATCAAGAGGATGGTGTAGTGTAGAATAGTCTAAACATCTGAGTGAAAAAAATTGAGTTAGGCATCCAAGTTTAGCTATACAAGTCTGTTTGGTAACCAGAGAATTCTTTGATCTCCCCCTACTAGTGAACACCCAGAGAACAACAAAAAATAAATCAATGTCTCATAAATTTCACAATACTAGGAAAGTATAATATAAATTACTATTTATCAAACATGGCATTCTCACTTTTTGCTAGAGGCAGGATCAGTTAACTCTTTTGATTAATTTCTAACAAACACAGATGAAGTTTTCCACAGTAGGTAAACTGAAAATAAAACAATAAATGCCTATAAACTTACACAATACTCCTCTCCACTCTTGTCATTGGTGGAAACTTGAGTCTTGTTTCTTTGGTATCTTTTATAAATTCATTGACTTGTTTTTCAGTCTTAATGCAAATCATAGAAATTCAAAACATTATAAAATCAATGATTAATTAGAATTACTTATGAGATCTTTGGAGAGAAAGGGGGTAAAAGATAACTCTATAATGACATTAGAGGAGTCCCTACCTTTGAACGGAATTCTGCATTCTTCTTCTTTTGTTCCAACTGGAGCTTCTTTAATTTGGCTTTCTCCTCTGTAATTCAACAAAAATACTTATTAATGCTGGGGTAATTGTGAAGGAAAATAATGCTTCATTCTATCACTTGATCAAGCTGTGCATGTGTTTAGGCAAATGCAAGGAGCATTCACGATCTACCAAGGGGGGTGGGGGTTTCAGAACATTCACAGACTTCCCTTATAATGTGATCCATGATTGCATATCTTACATTTGCACACAAGTAAACCGATTTAGCTGTGCTTTTGAGTGAAAATCCCTTTTCCAATCATGTTTTCCAGGCCATTCAAGCTAATCTTCATGGATGAGACAAAAACTATTGAGCCCACAATTTATAAGAGAGGATTTTAAACTCGGAAGTGAGCAGGACTTGCATCTTTGTAGAAATTGATTTTAAGTAATTTGCACTTTTGAAATGTAAAATATATACCACCTACATGTTAAATAACGACAAAAACGACTTGCTTTGTTTTTGTTTTTGTGTGACTAAATTCAGGATTTCTACCTGATTCCTAGCATTGTTGTAACAGCGATCAATCCTTCTTTAGACTCAGTGAGCTCAGATTCAAGTTCTAGCGCAAATCACACGTGAGAAAATATAAAAATGACAAAAACATTGATCCAAATACCATTCGCAGAAAACAGGTATGTTAAAAATTTATATTTCATAACAAGTTCAGGCAAATTTCTTTGCGAGTAGCGGAAATCAACAAAGGAACACGATACCTTTGGCCTTCTTGTTTTCTGTAGATGGTGGAGCATCCATGCTGTTAAGAATTGATCCTAGGAGATCCATTTTTATCTCTCACTCCTCACCAATATAATCAAAGGAATCGATGTTGTGTATCGTGGTTAATAATTCGTGAGCTCCTCCAAAACAATGAGTACCGCCTTCAGACAGAATTCGGCTGCCATCTTGAAACTTGCTAGAGCCAGGACTAAAGTTGGACGGAAAACAAGGCGTGGATCCTAAGGATTTGGAGTGACATACACGCACGAGTCCACGCACGCTCGTCATCTCGCGTCTAAAATTCGAAAAACTAAAGGAGTGAAAGTAATGAAATTTCGAGAACAAGCCAGCGAAAGGAGAAAAGATATAGCTTAAAAAATGGAGCTACAAACTGTAGTAGCCATTTTACCGCCAACACTGGCCCACCCGACTAAAAGCAGGAGGCTCTTAAAAGGACGGCACGCCGCGTCGTTTCACACCTCCGTGAAACCGCTGTTGATTAACGTTGGATTTTCACTCCTTTCAACAAAAAAAAAAATAAAAATTTCAGTGGAAAATATGAACGATCTCAAACAAGTTTTTGAAAACCCAAAACAAGAAAAAAAATTGATCCAAAATACTCTGGAACTGGACTCTGGGTGATCCGGAACTATGCACTGATGTCTATGGCAACTGAATTGTTTGTTTAAAACTACGTTTTACGCCTTGGGGCGTCATACCAATCAGTCGGGTATTTTCGAACTCGTATTGTAGATAACCGGATTATTTGGGAATGTTTTTCTTTTTGCAGTGATTCTCTGAACTATTTTCACGGTCTGTTTCTAATTGCCATAATTTTTTCCCTTATTTTAAACGTAATCACCTTCTGTTTCTTTAAGATGACATGACTTTTGGCACATGAGTTCTCATTGCATAACAACACCAGTTTAATTGGCGCATGCCTGAGCTTTAGTTTCTAAAAAGTTCTGAGGAGTCTTTTAGTGGAAAAACTTGAGACTGGGTTCACTAAATCAGAGCACTATTGTTCATCCGAGCCGTTGAGTGTCTTCCAAAAAAAGAGGTAAACGTCCTAGACAATTATGCTTTACGTGGATGATTTCGAGGAAGAACTTCAAGAGGAGTACGGCAAGATTTTCCACAACATTGCGTACATCAGGGCTACAAAGCTGGGAGGCAGAGAACTGAACAACCCGAGAAAAGACAAAAAGGAGGACATTTTATCGCAAGCTACATCTCGCGAGAAAAGGTACGAAGAAGACATCGAGTTACGAAGAGACAAGTGCACTGTACAGGGTACTAACAGATCAGAATCTGACATTATGTTAGAGGCGATGAACACCAAGCCGCTTAACCCTAAAGCCGAAAGTACTAAAGTCACCAGTCCTTCAGAGAGTGAATCTCAAACACTTCAGTCAGATCCTACGCTGTACGAAAAGGTTGCGCAAGATTTGGAAACGCTATTCAGCAGATGCGCAATGTTGAATCCAAATGTTTACTCTTTCAACGAGGAGGGTGGGGAAGTTGAGAAAAATACCGAAAATAGTGTGGATCTCCCTCACAAAAATTGCGTCAAGATGAAGAGACGTACACCGAGAAACGAAATTGAGCACAAGATAGTTCATACTAGAAATGATACGCTGCATATATGGACGGCGTACGTGTAAATACCTGCCGATAACGAAGGAACGAAACCGTGAAATTACTCGAGACTATTATCGTATATATTTAAAGTGACATTTCTTTCAAACGGTGAGGTATGTGTGAGGAAACGAACATTAAGGGGGCATAGTTTGTGCACTTTGGCAAAATTGGGCTTTAGAAATTCTTCATTTATTTTTTCATCCTAGTTCCCATTCAGTTTGCCAATGCTCCTTTTGATATCGTTACCACCAAATATTTTGTGGTATTTTTAATTTTTAAGTAGTTTTGGACGTCACAAACAAAAGGAAATGATTGCGACTTAACTCACCGAAAAGGACGAGAATTAGTCAACAAGAAGTTTCTCAGTGTGTATTTGAAAAGGAAGAATATGTGACTTGTATCTTTTGTAGCCGAATAATTGGTGTTCTTCAGTCTTTTGAAAGCGGCTAGATAAAAATTCTTGAAATTAATTAAGTGCGCAGTGAGAGGTGAAATCAAATTACTTTTTTTGTTTCAATAACAATGTGGTTACCTAATTCAAATTAAATGAATGTAGAGGCATGGTCTTCGAGATATTCTGGCGGAAACACATTTCGCGCAGGATTCTTAGAAGAGGCGTGTGAAGGACCGCAAAGCGTGTTCCCTCACGAACTATTAAGGAGTTGAAGGTGTTTAATGTGATTATCCACGCGAGTCGCGAGTCACGCGAGACTTTGACTAATCCATTAGAAGCCTTTCAGCAAGAGCGTTTCTTCGCTCGTTGGATAGTATGAGGCAGCCGATAAGAGGTCTGGAAGGGTCTAGCACTGACATTAGTGCCAGACCCAGGCAAACCTCTCCCTGATTCGTCTAAAAATGTTCCCGCGGGTGGAGTAACGTAACTTCTAGAGCGTTGAAAATGGGGGCAAGCCAGACGAAGAGTGCATTCAAAATACTGTACATAAACGAGGACATTTTGTGGAGGAATGTAGCAGCGACATATCACGGCCAACAACCTGGTTGCTCCTTTCTGTTAACTCATCATCTCCTTCGTCGAGATCACCTCCTTCGTTTACGCTAAAGGGCAATCACACGCAAATTGAAAAGGCCGCGTCTTCTAATGGTTCCAATCAACAATTCTTAAGACTTGATACTTCGGTTAAGTGTACAGAATTTTAAGATAATAATCTTAAAAATAGCAAAGTTATGACAGACCCTTTGCAAACTTCGTAAAAATTGTCTCGAAACATCCCTTTTTTTAATTTTTTTTTATTTAAGTCTCTTATTATCAAAATTTCCAAAGCTTCGCAAATGAATAAAATCTGTGCCAATAGCGTCAGGGCCAACGAATTTGAGAGTCTAAAATATATCTGATGTTTTAAGACTAGTGCTCTTTTTACCATCCAACGTCCTCGTGTCACTCCTCCCTCGATGAAAATGTACGTCTAAGCCTTAACAACTCATAATGTGGATAAATCTCTCTCCATTTCTTTTCCTTTTTTCCTTCTTCTCTAGCTTCCAATCTTCGTCCTCAGAAATTCTTGTTTTGCGTTACTTTACCATCAACGATTCAGATTTCTTCTTGCTGAAAAGCTGTAATTTTAAGGGTTTTTTTTCCGACTTTGTCCGTCGCAAGCAAATGGGCACTTTTCAATTGAGTTTCGAATACCAAATCCAAAATAATCACAATGGTCTATCGCATTAAAGGAAATATGACCAGAAGCCAGAAAGAACTCAAAACAAAAAAATACCACGAGCATGGAGCGCGGGAAAACACGAGCGATAAAGTCGTGATTGGTTTTAGTTTTGACTCTGATTCGCTGACGAATTGGCTCAAGTTTTTTTAGGCCAATCACAGAGCGTATTAAGGTAAATCTTATACAATCCTGGATTCGACTTTCGCGCCTCAATTGAAAATTGCTCCAATTATTGTCAATCATCCACATAACGTAGCATCAATCTGTGTGACTGTTGGAAGAGCGAGTTTGACTTTCCGCCTGTACGCTGTGTCTCGCCAGATGGGGTTTCTCTCCAAGTAAATTGTTTGGAGCTTGGTGCAGTTCTTGAACTGGTCCAGATCTTCCCACGAGTCTAACTGGTTGTCATTGAACTGCATGTGGAGAACAACGAAGAAATTTAAAACCCTGACAGGCCTAAACTTTGATGATTCATTATTTGAGCAATAAATCGGCTGGTTTATCGAAAACAGTAAGGCGACAAACGTTTCGTTTCATTGTCTGTTTTTGTTTGGTATTGAATTGTTTCATAGTTAAGCAAAGAGGCCAGGGGCGAGCGGCTGAAAATGAGCGCGAGCCCGAAACCCACCCTTACTACCACCCCACCCCCACCCCCTACCCGGTGCGTTCACTAAATCCCTCGCAGTTATAATTTACCTTGCATTATAGATGATTATCTAAAAGAAATTAGAGAGTTTGTGAACGGGCTCTGTTAAATTGATTCCTACATCTTATTCTCACGTCGTAATAAGCCCCCACTCTCTGAGCTCCTCATACCTTATAGCAAACGCCCCGTGGCTGATAAATACCAATTCTGCTAATGGGAAAGAGCGCTCACTTTCAAAGTACCTGTACTTAGTCATTTTGCTGATCTTGGACGCTTAAATAATGGTGAGGGGGAAGGGGGTGTTACCCATTAAAATAGTGATGCTTTTACTAAAAAGTGAAAAAATAGAGACGACAATACTAAGTGCCTGGGTGGGGGCGGGTAGCTTATTGGAAACCTGTTTATCCCTGTTCAAATCTTTTCCCAGCCACAAAACTGAAATTCTTTCACTGCAGTCCCTAATTTAGCTCCTTGACTGCATCTTGTAAATAGTTGCCTGCTTTGCTTTTAACGAATAGGGATTTTCAACTAATAGGATGAACTTTACAAGTTTACATATTTAGCGCTCCAGTAATTAGCACAAAATCAAATGTTAATAAATATACCCAGAATTCTTCCAAGTTGACAAGATGGGAGATATTCTTGATTCTTTTTATCCTGTTCGATGCTAAGTCCAGGGTTTTAAGATTTGCCTGTGCAAACAAAAGAGTAACGGTAAGGGCGCATTACAATACAGCACCCACTCTGTCCTTACTGTTCAGTGTACATAGTTGACACATAAGAAACGTAGAAGAGATGTTCATGATGTTCACGATAATGATTGCAACTCAATATAATTTTTTAAAAGTAAATTAAAGTAATCCCTTTTTTCTGATGGAAGGAGGCCAGTCTTCTTTGAGAAAAATTTCCACCAATTTCAACACCTTTCAAGAACTTATGCACTGCTGGGTGGGAGATGTGTCACTGAAAATGCATCATATGCTACCATCCATCATGTTGCAGACTTTTTAGGAAACATGTCAAATATATCACTTGGCTCATTAGGTCATGTTCCTGAATTGAGATTTGAGGTTCCAGAGCTATTCTGTTTTTTTTTTCTACCTTAAGATTATCTATATGGTATTGATTTACAGTGACAAGAAATGAATCCACATCCATGGCTCTGCACCTTTGGAATTTTCATGCTATTGAAAGACTCCCATAAACATAAAAAAGCTAACTCTTTTTCACTCACCAGATTATCAAGTCCTTCTATTTCCTCTATGCCATTATGACTGATGTAGAGTTCTTCTAGGTTCATTAGACTGTTCAAACCCTCTAGCTTAACGATACGATTACTCTATGATAAAAAAATAGTAATAATAAGTTTTATCCTTTTATGATAAAACTGTCAAGAAAACAGAACATGTGACCAGGTTCTGATGAACAGATCACCATGTATCTGGTTAGATCGCACCATGGTTAGATTGCTCCCAGTTAGATTGCTCCATCAAATAAAATAAATAAATTGCTCCATCAAATAAGTTACTTCATTACCAACACAAGTTAATTTATTCCATGTTGTAATGTGAAGTATTACTTTCCAATGATTTTTAAAGCTTAGAGGTGATGATGTATCTTGCAACAATTCCAGTACATAGTACTCACTCTGTCCTTCAGATTAGCCACTGCGCTACTGATGTATGATGTATGGCAATGATGGAATAAATTATTGTGGAATAAATTATAACATTCTAGTCTGAAGTGTATCGGAAAGGATAGTTAAAATACCAATACTGTCCAGTGTGGCCTTTTTTGCCGTTTGATGTAAGGAAACTGATATCCACCATCTTTAATTAATAAAGTAGATTGCACTTCATGAGTCCCTTACATGAGGCTTTATTTGTTCTTTCTGCACAGTTCAGGGGTGAAATCACTTATTTGATGGAGCAATCTAACTTTCAAGTGGAGCGATTTAACTTTAGGTTGGAGTGATCTAACCATGGTGCGATCTAACTGTAATTTGATCACTGACTTGGTAAGTTTACTCTTGAGCCTAGTGGCCCAAACTGCCAGAGTATATCTCTGCTTTCCATTAGGAGCACATGTATGGTGAGGATATTGGTCCACTAGAGGTTACCACCCCCTCTTCCTGGGTGAATGGAGACTTATCCCTCATCCTTAGGTGAAGGGATACTTACCCTCCCTAAGTGAAGGGAGAATTATCCCACCCAATTGAAAGGAGACTTATCCCCCCCTTCCAGGTGATGGGAGACCTTGCAAGAGTTGAGTATTTTGCTCAATAACTCAACCCAATGACCCACCCTGAGTTCAAACCTTGACCCCTCCCCTGATGTCCACCACACAAAATATACCACCATTACATCTCCCACATTGAAAGGTAAAAAAAATATCTTGGCTTAAAAATGGTTGGCCGTTAAAAATGCCCCTATTTATTCAGACAAAGTATTGTAAGATTTGTTAATACATGTGAAGACAATCAATTTGAAATGCAATTATTGCAACAGTGTAGCATCTACAGTAAAATTGTTGTCAAAATTACGATAGTCTTACAGCAATTGAACAGTACAAATACATCCAAGCTTTTTTTTAACTCTGACTCCACTTACCTGTATACTAAGAAGCTTCAGGTTTGTGAGACAACTAAGATTCTGAAAAACAAATAAAATTTCCACGAGTATTGACAAACAAAAAAAAAATAACAACAACTTGTCACAATAGTTATCACAGTAGTGAGAAAATATCACAATTTTAACTGAAAACTTGTGCACACTTCCTGAAAATCAGGAATAGACAAATGACCAAGTCATTTGGTCCTTTTGAGAAAAAAGTTTACTATTGACAACAAGTACAAATTTCATCTTTTAATTGTCAACTTGTGATAACCAAACACATCTACACAAAAAAGCAAACTTGGCACCCACCTCAAGCTTTGTGATCTTATTCTTTCCCACAAATAAACTATGCAACTGTGTGAGATGTTCAAACCCCTCTAGAACCTTAAATCAAAAGCAAATGAAAACCTACATTTGGCTTTCTCGTAGAAAAAGGGGTATGACACTGGAAGATCTCTAAACAGACACTTTCACAAGCAAGCAGCTGTACTGATAACCACCTTCACAAAACCCTGTTAGAAATACCATTAGACAGTACTTTCACATTCCCAATGGCACACATTCTTGTAAGTGGCCATAGACACTTTAAATGAGTTTTATTCTTTGCACTTAAGCACCCATGAAGGTAAAACCCATTAGACTCAACTGAATCTTATGTAAATCAGCCAATTCTTCTTTGCTGTTTGACACAATGATTTCACAAGGCATTCATTGCACAGTGAACAGCACCATGTCTTATTCTTAGTCTAGTTGCCATACCTTTAATCACTTGGGTACAGTTTGAAACACCAATCTTACACATATAATTTGAATTTTAACTGGGTAAAATTGCACATCTTTTACTCACACCTCTATCTGCCACTCAAAACAAACTTTCTTCCAAGCAGCTAGCTCCCGTTATGAACACATTATCATAGTTCTAAAGGTGTTCATTGACAGGAACTTCCACTATACGTGTATCAGATAAATAACACTTACTCTTATTTTATTTGCACCAAGTTCAAGCATTTCTAACTGTGGTAGATTCTGAAGTCCTTCGATCTTGGAGATCTTGTTTGAAACCAGAAACAACTTTGTCACTTTCACCAGACATCCCAGGTTTTCAATTGTTTTGATCAAGTTAAAGGACAAATCCAAACTCCTGAAGATTTAGTAAGAACAAAACTTTCAATTCAGAAAATCTTTTAATTCTTTAGTAATCAAATATGCAATTCATATGCACATTCAGTTAAGTTATTTTAACATGGTCAAAAAGAGGGAACACTTATAGCTGTTTCAATCCCTTAAATTATGGCTTACTGTCTCACATTACAGTTACTGTAGTTGTTGCCATGAAAGGTGCAGATGAAGGTACAGGATCCAGAGTATACCCTTTCAATTTCAACTTTTAGAGGATTTAAACTTAATATGGAGTGATTTTCCTTTAAGTCATTGTAAACAAATTTTGTTATCTGCATTACCTGCCAGGCCAGGAAACACCAAAACCTTTTGCCACTTAGCATTGCTTATGGCATAATTTATGATGCGCTTTTAAAAGACTGTCAAGATTACAATTTTTTCATCAAATGCAAGGGTCAAAACATCACTTTCATTGGCCCTCAGAATAACCTGAATTAAACATAGTTTGAAGCTACACTGGTTTGCAGATTTAATGAATGTAACCGAAGAAGTTACAATTCATAGACCCAACGTTTCGACACTCCTGTCTAGTGCCTTCATCAGGGGTGATCTAAACGCTGCAACAAGAGGTCCTTTTATATGATCACTAATTAGCGGCCTTTTTTCTGACGAGGTGTAAATAAGCGTCAGGAAGCAGACCGCCATCGTCACGATTTAAAGGAGCGTGGGCGGAGTTAATGTGCCAAGCCTCCAAACAAAGGCGCTGGTGGTAACGCCGATTAGTAGTGATAATTTTAGAATTATCCCACCCAATTGTATGGTTGGTTAGGCAAGTATGCTCCGATAAAGCTGAATTTTCCTTTTTGCAAAGAAAAACCGCTTTTTGGTGCTCTTTTAACCGTGTACCAAACTGGCGTTTGGTCTGTCCGATGTATTCGTTATCACAGTCATTGCAAGGAATAGAATAAATGGCGTTGGTTCGTTGTTCTTTCGTGACAGGATCCTTAGGTTTGGCGAAAATATGCCCCAAAGTCTGAAAAGGTTTTTGAGCAACTTTAACGTTGTGGCTATTCAAAATTCTCTTGATGGGTTCAGTAACACCCTGTATGTAAGGAATAACAGCAAAACCAGTCGCTGGTTCTCTTTCATCAAGAGCGTTACTATTTGTAACTGGTTTTTGGCAGTTACGGAGAAAAGTTTTTGTATAGCCATTTGCCTTTAGGACATTGGAAACATATTTCCTCTCCTCAGCCTTCGAATGTCCACGTTTTTATGGCTACAAAAACTTTTCTCCGTAACTGCCAAAAACCAGTTACAAATAGTAACGCTCTTGATGAAAGAGAACCAGCGACTGGTTTTGCTGTTATTCCTTACATACAGGGTGTTACTGAACCCATCAAGAGAATTTTGAATAGCCACAACGTTAAAGTTGCTCAAAAACCTTTTCAGACTTTGGGGCATATTTTCGCCAAACCTAAGGATCCTGTCACGAAAGAACAACGAACCAACGCCATTTATTCTATTCCTTGCAATGACTGTGATAACGAATACATCGGACAGACCAAACGCCAGTTTGGTACACGGTTAAAAGAGCACCAAAAAGCGGTTTTTCTTTGCAAAAAGGAAAATTCAGCTTTATCGGAGCATACTTGCCTAACCAACCATACAATTGGGTGGGATAATTCTAAAATTATCACTACTAATCGGCGTTACCACCAGCGCCTTTGTTTGGAGGCTTGGCACATTAACTCCGCCCACGCTCCTTTAAATCGTGACGATGGCGGTCTGCTTCCTGACGCTTATTTACACCTCGTCAGAAAAAAGGCCGCTAATTAGTGATCATATAAAAGGACCTCTTGTTGCAGCGTTTAGATCACCCCTGATGAAGGCACTAGACAGGAGTGTCGAAACGTTGGGTCTATGAATTGTAACTTCTTCGGTTACATTCATTAAATCTGCAAACCAGTGTAGCTTCAAACTATGTCTGATTGTCCACCTGGTTGCCGTGTGAACTTTAATATATTTTAACCTGAATTAAAATGACAGTCTCATTCTACAAACAATTAATAAGGGGATAAGTTTCTTAACCCTTTAACTCCCAGATCAAATTTGTAATTCTCCTTACTATCAACAATAAAATTCTTACTTGTAAGTTCAGAGAATTTAGTATTGGATCAACAAATTATCCCCAAATTGATGTTTTTCTTTATTCTCATCACTTATCTGGTTGACATTGCATTGATATTGTAAGGAGAAATTTTGTCTCGGTCACTCATGAGAGTTAAAGGGTTAAGAAACTTTAATGCTGCATCAGTGGGGGCTAGTAAAGGATAGTTTGGTTTTATCAACTGAGTATATAAAGTAAATTGGCCATGGTCAAGAGTTTCTAAAGTTGACGTATAGAATGTTAGCCCTTTGTCAGAGCATTAGCCCCTTTGTCCATCTTGAAACATAATATTTTCTGTTAAGTACAGAGTTTTGTCTCACGTGAGGTTGGTGTTGTTGTCCAGTCCCTCTATCTGTGTAATCTGATTATCATATAAGTCCAGCTCTTCAAGGGTTGTCAATGTGCTCAGTCCTTCAATCTTAGTGATTTTATTTCTTCTTAAACAAAGAGACTGAAAACAAACAAAGGCAAGTCTGGTCATTATGTCTACATGTATATCAGCCTTAACAAATAGATTTACAGTTACTTACAGTAAGTATCAAGACAGAATGGATAACGTACAAGGTACTTCATTTACATTCTACATGAGCAAATTTGTGCTTTAATCAGGGCTTTTATCATGTGCTGGAAATATTCCAAGAATGTGTAAAATGGCAGGTCATATGCATGTGATTGGAAATTGGCCAATGACAATCATTTTGGAGGAAGGGAGACTGCAAGTCCACCAAAAACCATACCTTAACACAAGTCAGTCTCTCAAAGCTTTCTAGTTTTTCAATTTTTGCATGAGTCAGGTCAACATCCTGCAAGATTAAAAAAGAATCTTCAGTTACGGCAGATTCTCTCTAGCGGCAGTGATTTAGTTCTCCCAAAGTCTATAAGTGTCTTTGGGAGGTAGGGGGAGCTGAACTCACCTCTGCATCATGTTCCACGTTCAGAATTCGCACTAGACCAGACTCTGCCACAAGAATAACCACACTTATTATTTGGCGTATAAGACACAATTACAAACGAGAAAGAAAAATATTACCTTCTTCGTTCGCTGCGCTTCCTTCCATACTGATTTTACAACTTCTCAAAGAATTGTCAAAAGCCTGAACTTGTCAGCGGTATCAATTGAAAGTAACGTCATGAGAGCCTACTGAAAATAATGGCGGCTGATTGTAGTTGAAAATGGGAGAACATTCTCCTTCGCCTACTCCGGAGAGGGCAATCTATGGATTTGTACTGTACTTGGGAACCTATTTTGGACTTGGTTAGTACTAAGGCAGAGACGGTTTAGACCTGATGTTATGCACGAGTCCTCTCCAGATTCTAGAATATCAAATAAGCATTCTATTATCACTAACATGTAAACTCATGCTATAATAACTGTATTTAACTTTTCAGAGAGTTCAATATTCACGAAAAAGCAGCCTAACTTGTACCTTAACATAATTTGATTTTCTTGATTTATTTCAATTATTAGGCCTGTATTTTATTTGGGCTTGCTTCCCAGAAGAGTGGCTTCATAGTATTGGAATAACTTATCTTCCTCAAAGGTAACCTTGTGCTCACATTAAGCTCATCAACAGGTTGGGTGCATTGTTTTTAATCCTAAGGTTCCATATTCCAAGATTTATTACACAGATGTGCAAAGAAATTTATGAATTTTGTATGGAGGGAAGGTGTGAAAATAAAAATAGAGCTTCTTGGGGACACTCTAGAAGAAATGAACACCGATAGATAGAGGGAGGAATGGGGGGGGGGGGGGGGGAGCAATGTTTCATGTGATTTTGAGAAGTGAAAGGAAATCTCATAAGAGTGATTTCCATAAAATATCATTCTTTTTCATGAACAACACTCCACAATGAATTAACAGTGGGTACCTACTCGAACATAGTATGCTTTCCCCTAACGCTTTTTCTCTCTCACTTTCCTCCCCCATTTAAATAAGAGTAGCTACTGAATATAAATGGGAGTAGGTGTGGCATGATGACAAGGGGATTGTAATTTTTGCAATTTAGATTATTTGGGTGGAGACAGCTACTGTTTTTCTTGACAATGAAATTTAATACTTTTTCATTTCACCATTATTTTCATTTACCAGGTACTGGGTGTTAGCTGGACCAATTTATCTCTGTGTTGCATTTGTGTTTGCAGTTTTGTTCTATATAGCATATAATTTCACCATCACTCTCCCACCAGACTCTATCAACACAATTACAGGTGAGAATAAATATATTCTGTAATCTGGATTTGTAATGGATGCCTAGTAATAACAATATTCATCTTTGTAAGCTGCAGAAAGAAATGAATTGGTGGAATGAGTCGTGGTTTGGAAGTTTAGAGGTCTGTAAACAAACATACAGACCTTGAACATGATCAGCAGGAGGAATTTATTATTAAATATGACTCACACACTCAGTAACAACCTTCAATATTTAGAATTTGTTTCAATTTATCTCATATTATGAAGTAGGTTGTTGAGCAAATATTTTAGTAGCCTGCAAGGCAGGCATAATTTAAGGGTGAGCAGGTGCTCAGCACTTTCTTGATGAAAATTACAGGTGCCATCTTTGATTTTTACAGTAGTTGAAGTCTGGGGAGAGAAAGAAATTTTAACAAGGGGTGTGTGATAGTCAAAAAGGAAAGAGGAGGGAAGAGGGTGAAGTAACCATTCTTCCCCCCCTCCCCCACACTTTTTGACATAACACACATCAAAGTTCCTGTCATAGAGAAGAAATCAAATGGTTTACATAATATTTTGCTTTTGAACTTGCAGATATACATGCTCGATACATTGATGATAATACAATTTCAGTTCCTCTTGGATCAGTTCCACCTCTGCATGACATCCCACTAAGCCAAGTAAACAGGGTCCTCTACAAAGACTAAAATGTACTGCTCTTCAGTTTCTTGACTCTGGATGAGTTGGCTTGATTAAAGTTTTAAGGAAGTTATACATGTATGGTTCACTATTAATTGAAAAAACCTTAAAATCAACTTTTTCTTTCAAGAAACAAGGAATGGTAAAATAAATTCTAACATCAGTGCGAGTTATATTATTTTGTAGCTATTCTCTCAGGCATCAAAATTAGTTTAAGAAGTAACAATTGGCATCAAAATTATATATCACCATTCACTTGTTGCCACCTTTTGAGATTCCAAAGATTGACCAAGCCCTGATAGAGTTGTCGCCAAATGAGTTTAAAATGCAGCTCCAGATACCACCAATTGTGAAACCACTATGTGCAACTGAACCATTCTCAAACTGTTGCTGCTAAAGGAAGTCATTACAAGAGTAAAGAATGCTTTCTGTGTAGCTCCTGCTCATTCCAACAGATTGCAAACAAATGCAGAAAAGACAAGTTTACTGCTGCTTCATATGTATGAAGCCAAGTTGCTAAGCAAGATTGAATTAACATTTAAACCTATTTGAAAACAATTGTCTGAAGGTTAATTTAACTTGATTAAATCAAAATGTAGTTACCAGTAACACCAGTCCTTAATATCGCTCTGACGAAGGGCTAACGCTCGAAACGTCAGCTTTTTTACTCTCTACAGTGACTAATTTACGTTTTCAACCCAGTTGTTAACACTAAATTACCTGCTTTACTCTCCCACCGACGCAGCATCACAGTTTCTTTAGAATCTTACCCCTTAATATGCACCAGTTTCATTTAGAATTTTTGATGGAAGAGATAAATTTATCTTTTCTAGGTTTATCTTCCTGTTTAAGGTTATTCCTGAGTATTGCATTGTGCATCCTATACTGCACATAAAAGTCATATAATCAGGCTAATAACCCTGCATGCATTCCAAGAACATGGTATTGTTTGGACCAGAGAAAAAAAGTTTGATGGTCTTTAGGTCTTGAATAATCATTGTGATATATATTCTTTTAATTGCAAAATTTTGGTGTACAAATCATCCCCTTCAAAAAACATTCATTGAAGGGGAAAAAAGCTATAACTGATTGTAAGCATGAAGCCCTTTACTCAATGATACAAATTGTGACCTTTAAAGCAATGAGTGAGGAACATTTTGAGCTGATGTTGTTTTGAAACTGCATGATTTTTCCACAAATTATACAAAAAATTTTCCCATACACTTGAGACTTTCTACCTATCAGGTTGTTTTAAGTGTTTCTTAGAAAACCCTTGCTTCCAGCTACCACAAAATGTACCATAAACCAATAAAAATAATGTGCATGATTTGTGCCAGTACAGGCATAAATGGGGTAAGATTAGCCCTTCATATCTCCCAGACAAGCATGGTGACATATTTTTTATGGTATTTTTCAAAACAGACA
The DNA here is from genome assembly GCF_964200805.1 of Pocillopora damicornis. Classification (NCBI taxonomy): domain Eukaryota; kingdom Metazoa; phylum Cnidaria; class Anthozoa; order Scleractinia; family Pocilloporidae; genus Pocillopora; species Pocillopora damicornis. The sequence goes on along the minus strand of NC_142677.1, from coordinate 11,858,592 downwards.
TTGGTAAGGACCATTTAAGGAAAGTTTAAAAAACATGGTTCCATAACTTTTTTTCTGAGGAATCACCTAAAGTATGATACCAAACTACAGTTGCATTTATATGGTCACATTACATTGAAATTAGGATTATGAAAAAGAAAGCCTTATTCACTATTAACAGAGCTTCTGATACACTGGAACACTGCTTTGTTTTGAACTCTTTAATAATTATTAACCTTGAGCTTAGGTAGAGAACCAACAACAACAAAAACAGGATCTGAAGAAGCAATGATATTCAACCACTAAAATAACCTTGCAAAGTAACTGTCTCTAACAAATGTTTTATTAAGAAGAGAGTTTTAAGAGTCTCTCAGAATCTAAGGGAAAAAAAGTTACTGAGCATGTAACAAATTTCTCCGTAATAAGCCTTTTTATCATATGGATTCTATTTATAATTTTTAAGACTCGTACAGATCACACATCATGTACAGTACTTCAACAAGTTGTTAGGCCATGAGAAGGGGTGGGGGAGGAGGTTCCTTATTCCAGGTTTTTGGACTGTTTATGTTCTTTATAATTTTGTTTTGCATTCCCTGAAACAGCCTTTGACATCAAAATGTATACATGTGTATAATTCTAGAGTTGACTTGAAGAATCGTACATATGACATATAAAGAAAAATATTTGTCTTAAAGTTGAGAAAAATTAACCATTGATCATCCAGGGGGGTATAAGAAACAACATTTATGATCAAAATACTTAAATGAAAATTATAGAATTAACAAGTTGATAGGAAAAAGATAAGTTCCTTTACTTGGTCAACAGTCCAATGAGTTAATTTTAATTTCTATAAATCAAGAGGTGTGTTTATTTTAACAAGTAACTACCAATGGAGTGCTTTCAATTGCATGCACTAAAATCATGACCAGAGTAATCACCAGAGCCAATCAGAAATATTGTGTAAGGCAAAAGCAGCTGAATCAGACACAAAACAACCTATGAAACCAGCCTTGAGTACGGGAGAGTACAAGTGACAAAATCATGATTGGTTTCTGCACACATGTGAAGGTGGCTTTTCATAGCAATCACTCAGCACTGGGAAGAGAGATTACTCCAATATCAGATTACATTTCATGCTTATTGCACTTCACCCAGGTTTCTAAGCAACACAACATCACAGTTCACCCTAAGCTCACTTGGGTAATCAAAAAGAGCTCATTTTACACAGAAGCCATGACCTTGCATTTATGCAAAAGCCAATGACATACAAGATAACAGCTTCCTTAAAAATACGTATAATTAAAGCAGAAAGTTACCCCCTCAAGTTCATGAAATGATTTCTGGAGGGTAATTTTCATCAAGTCCCTTCTCAATCTCTGAAAAATATTTGGTTGCAGCAAAATTATACAAAAGCTTTGGTGACTTTTTTTTTCAGTTTTTAAAAAATCCCCAGCAACTAATTTCACATTCCAAATTGAAGGGTTTTTCAACAAGTTTCTAGAGTAAAGTCACTAAGATTAAAAAACTACTTTTGGCGGTTTTTGAGAACACTAAACAGCTCCTGCTGTACTTGTTTCTGTTTCCCTCGATCAGCTAGACTATTGATACTCCTGAAAATTAAGCATAGGTAAAATTTTCAGTTTCTCAATGTTTCCTCTTTTGCAAGAATAACAAAACAGATTTAAATAATATCTGCCCTAAGTTCTTTAACTAGTCCTTAGGCTTATTTCTGCATAATAATAACCTTATTGCTAGCACCATTATAATAGTTTTTGTAAGTCCTGCTAAATTCATGCATCCAATGATCACTGTTTCTTATTCTGTAATGGGAGTCAACCAGAAAAAGAAAGAAAATAAACAAGAAGAGGAAATAAAATGAAATGTCAAAACATTAACTTAGCGAAAGCGATGATTTCTCTCTGTGGTAACCTTCAACTAAATAAAAAAGCAGCAACTTTGTAATGTTCATGCACTTATCACACATGAAATTACATGTAGTAAGGATGTGTAATGCAGCACTGAAGAGGACCATTAAGTATGAGCTTATTATCACTACTAAAGAATATCAAGTTTACCACAAAAAGACAAACAGACAAAAAAAAGAACCTCTTGTGTGAAAGACCTTGCATAACCAAGGGTTAAAATGCCAAGGGTAGCACACAGGAAGCCATTCTCACCTAAGGGAATTAACAATATCCTTTGTTTTACCAAAGTATATTTCATTCAGAGTGTTTCGCATCTTGTTTTCCATGTCCTTTAAAGAGGAAAATAATATGAATGGCTTAAAGTAGATCAATATAGAATTGCAACCTGCATACCCACACATGCTGTTACTAGCTCCAACACATTTCCTTGTATTTAGAATAGTCAAGGAATTGAAACTGATTTGCTATACAATTTTCTGGTATCAGTTTTTATTGATTGAATATCCTGAGTTGAAATAGAAACTCTCCTCACAAAATCATACACTACCCGGCAAATAGTTGATAGGGATGGACAAACTTATCAATTAGCAAATGCCTCCTTATATAACATTTACTTCTGATGACCATACCTTACTTTTAAAGGAATATATAACAGCTTGAATGAGGTGTAACTCATTAGATGAGGCGTCTTAACAGATAGAGACTAGAACAACCCTAAACTTGTTTAACATTGTAATTTATTTTATGGTTTTAACCAGCATGACCTTCTATAAAAGAGAAAATATGAACAGTACCTCAACCATTTTTCCAATGTTGGCAATATGTGGATTGGCATCATTAACAGGAGTGTCCTGTTCTGCCTAAAGTTTTAAAAATATGGGAACCAAAAAGACCCTGCTAGTCAAGCATGTTAACAAGCCAATAAGGCATGTTGGGCAAAAGCATATCACAGAATAACACCAGTCTCCCTGAAGCCCCTCAAAAAGATTTGGTAAAACAGCCCCCTTTACTTGGTTTTAACCTTCCTTAATTTACATTTAGAATCATTCAATTCAATTACCAGCTGCAATCTTTGAATGAGTACAAAATGCAAATGCATGTCAACTCCAAATGCATATCAACTCCAAATGCATGTCAACTCCACATGTGTGTCAACTCCAAACATGGTAGAAACACAATCAAATGGGTAATACAAATGTATTTTCATAAACGCATTCATTTAATACCTGTCTAGTCAGACTTCCTCCTAAATTCATGATTCCTGATCCACTCTTAATTGTCTGAGGCAAAGAGAAAAAGAATCAGTTAAATATCAAATTAGGTAAAAAGCATGAGTACTCGAACTGAGAAAATTGCAAATCCTTGGCACGGAGCCACAAAAACAATGTCAACAACCAAAAATTCCTCATCAGAGGTGCTTGTAGAGTTTACTCATACCTGAAGCCAAAGCATGACTGTTGATGTGAGCTTGTAGTGAGCTTGTCGGCCACTACTTTTCTCCTGAGAAATAAAAAAAAATCACAGTCCAGCTTTAACATAACACAAGTTTTGTGCTTTGTTACTAACTGGCAATATACCTGAACCTCCACAACATGGATGGAATCCCAGCAACCTTTGATCTTATCGTTATCTCCAGCTGAAATAAAGGCAAAATAACAAGCTGTTGAATAAGCCACAACAGTACTGGACAGCAAATATTTTCTCTTGTTAGGGCACATTTTAAACATGATCTAAATACTTCTGCTGCTACTTTAAAGCTGTATACAGAGCACATTTGTTGTCAGTTTGATTTAGGTGACATTATATGTATTTACATTGAAGTTATGGGGCCAACTGATCATGAAATGCAATGGTTGTAAGTAAAAATGGTACACACCAACTCCTAAGACTACCTAAATAAATGTAAATGAATTTATAGAAGACTTCAAACCTTTCTTGATCAAGATGACCCCTGCAAATCCATGATCTAAGTCCCATAAGTATACTGAAGACACTCCTGACTCAAAATACCTACAAAGAACACAAATATCACATGAATGCAAAGTTTTCTGAGGATCTTGTGCTCTAGCTTAGAATGACTGTGGTGAAACATAAAAATTAGGCAAAACATTGCAAACTATGGAAAACAACTTCCTTGCCTCTTGCATCTGGTCATTTGCACACATTGTTGGAAAAGTGAATAGACTGTGAATAAGGTTTTTTACAAATTTTTATACTGTATTTATAGAGGGATTAGAAGAAAAGTAACATTCTTTCTTTTGCTCTATGCCTCAATTGCAAAAATCAGACTTCTATTCACTATCAGCAGGAGTACTCAGCAAGAAATCTGACTTGATAAACAGTTACATGTATGTAAAAGAAGTTTGTCAGGTAGCTTACATTTCTCGGTACTGATCAAAGGCAGTGTTTGCATCCACCTCAAGTTTCCTTAGCCTATCAGATGGCACTGCACCATCATCCAGAGGTGGATCATAAGAATTACTCCATGGTGATCTGAGGGAAAAACAAGAGAACCATAACTGCAGCCATATTTCACAAGAAAACGGATATTCAATACCTGTTAAACTAAAAAACCCAAGGATAGGAGTTAGCCTCACAAGTTTAACTTTGTTAAGCCTTAAAACCCTAAGAGTAACCAACATCCAATTTCTCCTTACAGTAATATTGCTGAATCATTCATTAAGATTATAAGAATAAAGAAAATGATTGCCAACCTATGAAGCTTTGATTGTGAAGTGAATTCTTCTTGTCAATACCAAAGGAAATGTATAGAGAAGAGTGTTAAGAATACAAATACTGATGTTAGGGTGTAGAGGGTTAATTTATATTATCAGATATAGCATGGTGTGAGGAGGCAGCTTGGTCCTGTGATGACAACATTACAATTGCAATGCCAAATTCTCAACCATGTTCACTAATAGCCAACAGGTTTGTCTCCTACCAGTTGAGGTTGTTAAATCACTTCATGTCCCCCCAGTAGGAAAAAAATTGGAACAATTAGGCATGAAAAATGCTAAGAATAAAAACAAAACAAAAATTCAAAGTAAAATTAAGGGAACTCTTGGATGTTGTTGATGTAGTACATATGTAAAACTTTACAAAGATCACTTCTCCAAGTGCTAACAGTGTGTGGCATAATTATGCAGGGTATATCACGTCTTTAAAAAACACAGACCATGTTTTATAGTCTGTCTTACATCTATACCTGTAGGAATCTCCATCTCTATTATAGTCACAAAGAAGATAGTCTTTGCCAGTTGATTTATCCTTTGCAATCTTGAGTGGCTGATCAACAGATGATAGCAAGTCTTCACAGAGGGCAGGAACCTGAAAGCATCAGAAAATGTAAATAATTGAAATTAAATCTTAAATGCTGTTAGAGACTTTGTAGTGCTGGTTTAAAACTTCACTGAATGATTATTCAAATGTGAAGTAGATCTGACTCACTTCTGGTAGTTGGAGGATTAACAAAAAATGCTGAGTCAAACATGGTGTCAGATTAAGATGTTTAAGCTACAAACTAAGTATTATAAGGAAAGACTACTACAACTTGTGGTGAATAATGGTAAGATGGTAAGAGCCAAGAAGATTTCCTTATAAACAGAGCACCTTGTCTTAAATTCCCTTACCCACTGAGCAAAGCTCTAAAAAAAGCCACATTTCAATTCATTTTTCATGAAACAAGTAGATTTCAGTTTTGATTTTAGCAAACTGTTATGTAGTCTGTCTAGTGTCCTATTCAGGTCACCCACAGACAAAACTAAAATGTGCCTTGAATGCTCATTTGTGCCTAGCAATGATGCCTAACCATCATCCATTTATGTCAAAGAGACCAATAGAAGATGCCTTGTATTCTTAGCAGTATAAGACTGTCCCTAGCCTTCCATTTTGTTAAGGCAAAGATCATTAAAATGGGGTAAATGATTCAACATGTAGGGCAAAATAGCCGTTTGTCAAAACAGTTGAAGATGAAGACCTCACTTTTACATCTACCTCAAAATGTCACTTATCGCAGTTACTACAAGTTTAATAATATTAGATGATAATTATATCCACTCAAGTCAGTAATTAAAGATAAGAAATACGCAAATACGCTCGAAGTTGACTCGCTGTGAGTAAATTCCAAAACTTAAGACATGCACCTACATCACTAGGACAATTTGTTGAGTAACTTAAGATCTACTTCCTCCCTAAGATAAATTATGTCAACTCACCAAATCGATAACGTCGCTCAGATTTTTCTCAATTTGCTGGGGTGGCAACCTTCGCATTAAATCTAACGCACAGTCTAGCTGTCTCTCAGTCTGTAGCAACAACAAATCGCAGTACAAAGTTAGTATATATATGCAAATCTAATGCCGACACAAAGTGAAGGACATCATTTTCTCCACAAGACCAAAATAGGTCATGCACAACACATATTTTTGTCGTATATCAGACACTCCAGTTAAGTTAATACACCATTCCAAGGAGGAAAGATCTTCAGTTCAAGACATTCAGAGTAAAGGACAAACTTTATGGGTTCAGGCGGGTTTACAACCACAGAAACAAACAGAACACTGATTGCAATGGAGAGTACATCAAAACTGCTCTTTTCTTCCAATGACAAGTACAGGAAATACATTACTTACCATGGTGGATTTAACGTGTATTCAAATCCCTACACACTTATTATATTGTAAATGAAAAGTAATTTTTAGAAGCGGCAAATAAACTCCTACAACCAGCCGGAAACACCGCTTTCTCCACAAGATGGCCGCCGCTCCTACCACACCAGCAAAACAACCAATCACAAGCCACTTCCAAATATGGCTTATACTAACAAGTCAATTTTAATGGAGAAGGTCAAAGAATATTCTCAAAGGGAAATGCGTCCAGGAAATATGATTAAACATATGAAGTGTTATCGATTAAGCCTCGAACAAATCTTAAGATTAACTACGTAAGAACTGCTTGTTTAAGTTATTTCCGTTTTCCCCTGTAGATTTCTTAACTTGATATCATTTTAAAATAATTTTTCGCATTTCTCCGTTTCGGTCACCGGTACAATGAAGAACTTGCAATAGTAGAACTTAAATTTGAGTTTTTAATTATCTAGAATTAGTTTGGGTTTAGGATTAGGGTTATTTTTTTAATTTTATATGTGTGCAATGTAATATGAAAAAAGAAAGAGTTTCCGGTGCACTTCAATCGCACCAAAAATTATCCGTTACTTACGACTATGTCTGTTTTGCGTAAGTTTTCGCTTTTGAATCAAATTAAACTACCACTTGTTGAGTTGGCAAAGTAAATACGAGGCGCTTATACATTTGAAATATTAAGAAAGAAAATACAATAAAATTTTATTCATAATGGCGTGGATACCCAAATTTTTTTTAAAAAACTTTTTTCCCGTGAGAATTCACAATTAATGAAAAAATTGTGTTTCTCTTTGATGCAAGTGCAGTTTTATTTTAAAAACAAACTGCGGCTTACTGCGTTAATTATGACCGACTAGATCTATCTTCAGGAAAATAGTCCGGAACCCAGACCTTCCACGGACAAGTGATTTAGTCTCAGTACACAGTAGGATCTGGGTACGAGATTAACTGTCGGATTGCTAAGATGATTGCCGTTTTCTCCATCTTTTCTTTCTGAGATTCAGTGATTTACCACAGTTGGGCAATGTTCAAAACTATTAAGAAGACACCCTGTATTGGTAGATTATGTGCAGCTTCTAGTGAGAGCCCGACTGATTATAATTTTATTGTCCTAATTGAAGTTATTAATTTCATCTTTCAAGAGGTGAGAAAATCTTGCATTTTTATTATCATTGTTATACGTATTATTATTATCATTACTATTGTTAGAGTCACGATCATCTTTACTATCTCATGGCAAACAGAAGAGGAAGAGTGAAGAGAAGGTTTCTTCGATACAAAATCCTTGAGCCCATTTAAAATAGATCACCATTAAAACGTGGCTTTAATAGGAAAAAATTCATAAGCCAAAATTGACGTCATTATGAAAAAAAAAACAAATCCTCCAACCACTCTTATTAAATATTTTATTGAAAGACTTTTGATCTTGAATTTAGAATTATTAATTATTAAGGTTCCTCGTATCCTCGAGCAGGCTTAACCGAAGAAAAATCAACAAAAAGGCAAAAGAAAAGGGGGTATTCATAATATATAATTAAACTACGATAAAATTTTCAAATCGTTATAGAAAAACAACCGTAAGAGTAATTCAAGACCAATTCCGCACGTAAAGGATTTGAGCGGCCCGCGTGGCTTAGGGAGACCGCTGACAAGCCCGTGAATTGACGGCTTTGCAATTTGTGTGATCATCGTTTCACGGTCCCAGACCTCGTCGCTTCCCCCTTCCCCCTCCCCCTGCTTTGTGTGCTCGCCTTTTAAACTGACTCCTTCATCCTATGCAATCAGTTGGGACAGTCAGTGACAGAGTGAACTACTGCTGCGCCACTGAACTTTGCAATCAACTTTAACTCATAACTTTTTAAGCCTCAAGTGATCCAAGCTTGATATGGCTTGACCAGTGCAAAAGTGAAGGTCAATTGATCGAGTTTATGAAGGCTGTCGTCTTTCTTAGTAAGGAAAGCACTTAGAGCACGAAACCGACTCCTGCCCCTTCTTCAAGAGTGGCTACCCGTTTGCCAGGGACAGCAAGGGAGAGCCAATTTTGATGCCTGCGTAAACTGTGGTGGGTAAATTCTACTAAATAATAATAATAATAATAATAATAATAATAATAATAATGTAGCATCTTTTGGTAAAAAGTGGCCAGCATCTGCGCTTCTAGAATGGGTAGCGCTGGAACAGCGCCTAAGATGACTGTGTTGACCAACTTGGGAATGACAGTCCTCTCTACAGCCCGGCTCTGTTCTCGTTCTAAGTGTCTATCAGTTGTTCCTGATTTGCCTTGCGTTGTGCCATGTTTTACCCTCAGATAGCTCTAAGCTTCTCCTCCCCTTTTCTTGAGGTTTTTTCTAAGTGTTTTTCTTCAGCTCGATCGATCTTGTGTACGGTTTTCCCATTCTTTTATGTCTAAGTCTACTACTAAACACGGGTTTGTCTCCTTAGTCATCCCTGGCCACGACCCTCCATTGGACATCACGGTATACGTTGATATTTCGACCAACCCCGGTCCTACTCAATCTATTATCGCCATTGGTAGCCGGCAGAGAGCCACTCGAGATTTAATTCGGCAGCTTGATTCTCCAATTATTATTCGCCAAACAACGACCCTACAGTACTCTCGGCGCGAACTGGTGTCGCTCCGGAAAAATTACAGCCTTCAGGAGAGACGGTCAGTTTTATTTAAGAACATTCGAGCGGATGGAATTTTTAAGTACCGAGGGAAACGGTCCGGAAGACTTACTAAAACAAAATTAAATACAGGCCGAAGCAAATATTCTTCAGAAACGAATGAATTTTCAACCTTGAATAATTATTCACAGTCGAACAATCACACCTTACCGGGGCTTTCAGTAATTCCCGTGAGAACAACCACACGCGCCATCTCCAGTAGTTACATAAGACCAAGAACTGTTAATTGCTATAACTCTTCCATCTTGAATGAATCTTTACGGTTCAATAATCACGCTTTACCGAGACCTTCAACAATTCCCGTGAGAGTAACTACGCGTGTTTCCTCGAGCCGTTACACAGAAGAAAGAGCCGTCAATTTCAATAATCTGGCTATTATCAAGCCTAAGAGAAACATCGACGCAAAGAAAAACACCTTGCAGTTCGTACCGTCAATAGCTGTGTCTAATGTAATGAGTTTGGCACCAAAAATAGACGAACTTCGTATTTTTTTGAACACCCACGAGTTTGATCTTTGTTGTATAACGGAGACATGGCTGAAAGATTCTATTGACGACAGCGTAGTTGACATTAGTGGCTACAACATCATACGCAAAGATAGGACCCACAAGCTACATGGGGGTGTGGCTCTATATGTAAAAGATTCCATCAAATTCTCAATTCTACGGGACTATGAGTTTCCTGACCCCGAGGGCCCTGAGGTTTTGTGGGCCAAAATCACGCCCAACCGATTGCCCCGGGGTTATAGCTGCCTTATCATTGGTACAGTATACCATCCTCCACCGCCTGCCAAAGATGAGCCCCTCCTTGATTACATGATGGATTCTCTCTCTAGGATAGAGAGTGATATCCCTGGCGCAGGTATAATTCTCGCTGGCGACTGGAACAGGGCGAATGTTTCACCAGTTATTAAGCAGTTCCGCCTCACGCAAGTCGTCCATTTTCCAACAAGAGGGGATCGTACACTCGACAAAGTGCTAACTAATCTTACAGAACACTACGAGAAACCTTCTCCATTCCCGCCCTTCGGACTATCCGATCATTGTACTGTTGGTTTGTTTCCAAAAATTAGATCGAAGGCCAATATTCCTGCAAACAGAACGGTTACTACACGTGCTGTTAACGCTGAGTCCAAACAGGCTTTTGGTCGTTATATGACGGGGGTCGACTGGTCATTAATCGACACTATAGATAGCGTCCAAGAACAGTATGCTCACTTCAGTGACCTCATTCACATAGGGTTAGATTCTATCCTTCCCAAAAAGCGAGTTAAGTTCCACCGAAACGACGCACCATGGATTTCACCCAAACTCAAGGCACTTATAGCACACCGTCAAAGAGCATATTACCAAGACAACAAACCATTGTTCCACTACTACCGGAACAAAGTAAACAGGGAACGGAAGCTCTGCAAACGCTCTTATTACAACACTAAAGTCAGCGTTTTGACCGAAAACAATCCTAAAATGTGGTGGTCCGAATGTAGGCGGTTATGTGGAATGAACAAAACATCTACAAGTATCGCAAATCAGCTCCTAGCAAGTAAACCAGCTACCTCAATCAACCTTAAGATCTTGGCTAATGAAATCAACACAGCTCTGCTAGAACCTCAAGCTTCGTTTGACCCACTTTTAGATAATATCGAAACTGTGAGCACTGAGGGTTTTAAAACTCCCATTATTTCACTGGAAGCTACCTTCAAATGCCTTAGTACGGTCAGCTCCTCCAAAGCCGGGGGCCCAGATAATATCCCAAACTGGGTCTTGCGTGAATTCGCTCCTGAGCTCGCTCAACCTCTTCGTTGTATCATCAATTCCTCGATTAGTCAAGGGACTTTACCGGACTTTTGGAAATGTGCAAACATCACCCCTCTTCCCAAAACAAAGATAGTTGAGGATGCGGCGAAAGATTTGAGACCTATTTCACTGACACCAACGTTGTCCAAAATTGCCGAGCACTACGTCGTCCATGAACATGTGAAACCAGCACTTCTGAAACGCCTGGAACCCGATCAATTTGGGTGTATTCCAGGATCCTCCACTGCGCATGCATTGATAAACCTGATGCACAATTGGGCGCAAGCAACAGACGGAACGGGGAACACCGTGCGGATCTTTGCGTTGGACTATAGAAAAGCCTTCGATCTGATAGATCACAGCCTCTTGCTATCGAAACTCTCGACCTACAACATCAACCCTTACATCATTAATTGGATAATAGCCTTTCTTAAAGATAGGAAACAAAGGGTCAAACTTGCACATGATTGTCTCTCAGAGTGGGGATCGGTCCGAGCAGGAGTACCGCAGGGAACAAAATTGGGACCGTGGCTATTCTTGGTTATGATAAATGATTTGAAAGTACCATCAGCCAGTGATTGTATAAAATATGTAGATGACACGACAGTGTATGAAATCATAAGCAAGGGTGGTCCTAGCAATGCTCAGTCTATGATAAACGAAGTAGCTACCTGGTCAACACTTAACTCGTTTCAACTTCATCCGAAAAAATGTAATGAGCTAAGAGTTTCCTTCGTGCGCTCCCCTCCTTCCTACGATCTCATAGAAATTAATGGCTCTAAGGTTAGCGCCGTTAGTGTCGTGAAATTACTGGGTGTGTATTTTCAAGACAACCTCAAGTGGAACACTCACGTTACTGAGATGATTAAAAAGGCCGCTAAACGCCTTTACTTTTTAACTCAGTTAAAGCGAGCTAAGGTACCATCACCAGAATTAGTGAATTTTTATGTTGCTTGCATTCAATCCGTCTTACTTTATGGATGTCAGGTCTACCATTATAGTCTCCCCGATTATTTGAGCTTAAGTTTAGAGCGGGTCCAAAAGAGAGCCTTGAAAATTATATACGGTTATGATAATCATTATAGAAAAGTGCTTCAGATGGCAGAGCTGAAAACCCTAAGGGATCGGAGGGAAGACCTTTGCTTAAAATTCTTTAACAACATCGTCTCCAATCCCTTGGATTGTTTGTACCACTTACTGCCTTTCGACAACCGAGATCAACTTAGGGAGTTACGACGACGCAGACCATTTAGAGTTTCCTTTAAAACAAATCGGTTCAGAGATACTTTCATTCCAGCAAGCGCAAGACATTTTAATTGACATCTATTACAATTGTATATGGGCCCATATGTAAATTAGTTCCCTTTTAGGTTTGATTTTATTGTATAGTTCTATTATATAATTTGTACACCTTTGTAATTCAGCTTCCAGCTGCTATTAAGGTATTATTAATAAACGTCTATCTAAAAACGTCTATCTATCTATCTACTATAAACTTCTCAGCAAGATATCATTTCGAAATGCAAAGTTCCCATCCTAGGTGTTTTTTTGAATTCCCCATTATCGGTAAATTGCCAATGAAATGCCATCATTTTCACCTCTCTCTCTTTTTTTTCCCTTAATTATTATTATTATTTCGCAATAAGACATGATGTGGACTTCTAGTTTTTTTGTTTTTTACCCTATATGTACAAGATTACATTTATTTAATGTAAAATTGTTTATATTACTTGATTGCTTATAACTAAATGGATAAATTGGATAAATTTAATAAAACACGAAAAAAAAAATACATGAAGAGATTTGTTGACAATATTTGTATTTGACTACCTTGAATTAAATTCTCAATTTTCCATTGCATTTTTATCTTATTTATAAATTGTAAATTATTGAGATTTTTCTCATTAATTTTACAACTATATATGTACCTTTTTGTTAGTAGGATAAGCAAATCCAGTCGGCGTCGGAGGTCATCGCTAACAGCAGGAGGGGGGGTAATTCTGAAGTAAAATTTGGTCAACAGATAAACTTATGTGGGTGTTATTCAAAGTATTGAACCACGATAGGATTTCTTGATAGAATTGAATACTCATAGGACTCAAAAAAGGTGTGTTGTAATGAATCAGGATTTTTACACTGAAATTATAAGTCATCATTCCTGATTTTGAATTGCTTGAGTTCCTCATTAGTGACTCATATTCTGTGGAAAACCTTATAACCAAATTCTCTTAACTTTTTGTAACTTGTCGTTTTGTAAATTTTGTGTAAGGTCTGTTTCCAACCAGAGTCAAAGTTCGCAAAACGTCTCGACCATCTTCTAATAGCGGTAGGCTCTGTCCTTATCTTTTCCCGAAGTGATTTATAGTAATCTTTACATCTACATTTAGTTAAAGAGATAACTTTGTTTAGACAGATAGAAAATATCCCATTCCTCAAATACATTTCTGTTTGTTACAGCAATTGCCTGTGCTTTTCTCTTCAAATAATTTGGGATTGCAGCAATAAGTTGAAAATATTTTAAGTAGTTTAGTTCAAAATTATGTTTCCTTTGAAAATTTTCCAGAGATAAGCACTTACCGTCTCTATTTAGTAAATCCTGTACGAAATAAATTCCTTTTTCAAACAAATATTTCCATAAAAAAGATTTGCTCTCTTTTGTAATTTCTTAATTGTTCCAAAGAATAAATTCACTATTGTAAACATCAGGATAACCACTGCGTAACTCCATGAAATAATCTAACATTTCGCTATTAAAAAGAGGCATTTTCTTGTCAAAGTGCTTAGAGTTGTAATTATATTTCAATAGGAATGATAATCCTCCCTATTTATTAAAACAATTATTAGGAATAGCTTGTCAGATCTCATTTGTACAATTTAAAAACCTGCCTAACCAGCTCAAGCGTAGTGATTTTACCACAGTGTGGACATTTGGGAAGTTCAGACCACCATGAGAGAATGGCTGATACATTACTACTCTTTTTACTTTATCTTTTTATTTTTCCACGAGAATTTGAATATTCTATCTTGCACTGTTTTAATAACCGTTTCAGGAACACTAAGCATTTAGGCCGCATAAACTATCTTGGATATGCCTCGGGACTTAACTAACATTGTGCGACTATACAAAGTCAAGTCTCTCGTTTACCAAGAATTTAACTTAGTATCCATCTAGTGAATTTTGACTCAAAACATTCAGATTATTATTTCTGTCTTGGTTATATGATTAATTTACCACTAGTGACTTAATTGGTTCTTGATAGGGTTGAAAGCCCAAAGGTTTGGTTTTATTATTTTTAGCTGAACCAATCCACATTGCTTTAGTTTTTTTCTTGTTCAATTTGAGGCCGGAAATTTTGTTAAATTTATTTAAAACGTTCATGTTTTCTCTGAGAGCGTTTACGTCCCTACAAATAAGAGTTGTATCATCTGCAAATTTGCTAAGTTTGGCTTCTACTGATTGCGGTAATTTTATTCCTTGGCAGCTCGTAGACTGCCTTATCTTGTGAGCCAGGATCTCTACACCTAACACGAATAATAAGGGACTGAGTGGACACCCTTGCCGAACTCCCCTTGAGACTTTAAAGTAGTTACTGAGTTGAGTAACCTCCGTTCATAACAGCACTTTCTACGTCCCTATAGAGTATTGAGATCCATTTTCTAACAACAAGACCAAAATTAAAGCATTTAAGTACATTTTGAATAAAAGGACCATTCTATTGTATCAAATGCTTTTTCAAAGTCAGTGAACATCAGAATTCCCGGTATTTTTTGGTCGTCTGTATATTGCATTAGATCGTTCAACAATCTGACCTTTTGTCCAATGAATCTTCCCTTTATGAACCCTGTTTGATCAGGATGAATTAATTTCGGCAGGAATGGTTCAATTCTCTTTGCAATTCTCTTTGCAAGAATCTTGAAGTCTATATTGAGCAGAGTGACTGGAAGCCAGTTAGTCAAATTGTTGCCATCTTTTGGGATTTATGAAATAACTTCTCGTCTTTGTGATATAGACAATGTTCCACTTTCAAATCCTACATTTAATGAGTCTAAGAGGGCAGCACCTTTAAGATCGAAGAAGGCCTCATAGAATTCTTTTGTGAAGCCATTGTTGCCGGGAGTTTTGTTGTTTTGGAAACTGTTCAGAGCATTGTGAACCTCTTCAATATTTAT
The DNA here is from genome assembly GCF_964200805.1 of Pocillopora damicornis. Lineage (NCBI taxonomy): Eukaryota > Metazoa > Cnidaria > Anthozoa > Scleractinia > Pocilloporidae > Pocillopora > Pocillopora damicornis. Next base: position 11,843,394 of record NC_142677.1, on the reverse strand, counting down.
TTCAGCTTCTAATTCAAGACTCTCATGTTCTACAAATTGGTTGAGGTTCAAATTCCTACAAAGCTTTGAAATTTTCTTGATACATCCTTTGTTCTCCAGGGTCAAAATTCGTTTTATAGAATTGACTTAATTGATTTTCTATCTCTTTGTTTATTTTTTTGGGATCTGATAAGAGTTCTTCCTCGCCATCATACAGTTGTGAGATAATCTTTTTTTCATAGTTTCTTTTCTCAAGGCTAAGAAAATATTTTGTAGGCTTTTCTCCTTTTTCAATACATTTAGCCTTGGACTTGAATATTGCGCCCTTGCCATTGGTTCCATACATCCCTTGTAATTCTTTCTTTAGTTTTTCATATTCTGTTAACCCTTTCACTCCCACAAGTGACCAAGACAGAATTTCTCCTTACAATATCAATACAATATCAAGCAAGTAGGTGATGAGAACAGAGAAGAAAATCAATTATGGGATTCTTAGTTGGTCCAATACCAAATTCTCTAAACTAATATCATAAGAATTGTAAGGCAGATAGTAAGGAGAACTACTAATTAGATCTTGGGAGTGAAAGGGTTAAGTACTGTTGGTCTTAGCAAACGTCATTACAGATTATGGAATCTAATTTTTCTCTTCTGCTTTGAATAGCACTTTCGCGCGTTTTGGATTGTCTGCTTTTTCTTTTAGAATATAGTATTGTTTTGGATCTTATTTCCATTTTTATCAATTCTCAGAGCAATTGTTTATCATTTACATCAGCGTGTTTTTGCAGGATACATGAATAGTAATCTTTGATTAATTGTAAATAGCATCCATCCTGGAGAAGAGTGTTATTGAATTTTCATAATCCAGGACCGCGTTTAAATTCCTTATTCAGATTAATGCTCATAATGACTGCTTTATGATCAGGCGCGATTGATGCTCGGGTTTCCACTTTTGTAACATGATGCTGAAATTTTCCACTTATCAAGAAAAAGTCTATGCGTGATTTTAGTTTCAATGTTTTTTATTCATATGTGTAGGTTTTATTTTTTGCATAAATTTTACGGTATATATCAACTAGATTTGCCGCTTTCATGAAATAAACTAACGAATTTCTGTACTTAGTTTCTTTCCAGGCTAATCCTCCTTGCTTATCTTTTACTATTACAAAGTCTTCATGGTATTGTTAGAAACCAAGAAAGAGTTTCTCATGCTTACGAAGTGTCCGTGAGTAAGAAACGAGTACATACCAACCAACAACGCTTCATTTTGTTGTTAGAAACGGACAACGCTTCCCTTTGTTGCTAGAAACGAGCATCGCTTTTAGAATCGTTACTCAAACGTACACTGAAATTCTGAAGTTTTTAGTATTTGTTTCTTCAGGCGACTTGACTGTTTTATTCGGGCGACATAACTAAAATTTCAGGCAACCTGTCTCAAGTTTCGGGCGACTTGACCGGTAAATCACCTTCTCAGATATTCTCTTTATGTACGGTATAGTCGTTGTAGTAGTAGGAGTTGCATTGTCGTCAGCTTTGCCGGGTAGTAGTAGTAAGTGGGTGAGTGTTTCGTCGGATGAAGTCTTCGTGATAGTTGTTCTTTGAAAAAACACGGTCAAGGTACTTGTTCTCGTCGGATAAGCTGTCTGTCGTGTTGCATACTAGCTCGTCACGTAAAAGCCCTCATAGATGTGGCTTTGTGTGATGTCAGGTTGTAAGATAACTCGTCCAGTAATCTGTCGGTATGTGTCGGTTTCCTGTAAAACTTTTGTCCGTAATGAGTTGTCGTCACGACTTACCAGGCAGTCTAGAAAACGTAGTTTACCATTTTCTTCGACCTCTCCGGTAAACTATATGTCAGTGTTTTGTCCGTTAAGGTGGTAGCGAAATGCATCGATTTCATCGCGGTAAATGTATCGTCAACACAGCGTAGGCAAAGCGGTCGTCTGTCGGGCGCTTTCCTCGATGTTCTGCGTCACAAGTTCTGCTACAAGAACAGAAAGTGGAGATCCCATAGCTGTACCGCGCAACTATTTATAGTGTTTACCGTTGTACTGAAAGTAAGTTGACGTTTTTCAAAGGTTTAGTAAGTCCATAATGTCCTCTGTCAGAAGTGGTAGAGGGTCGGTAGATTGTCGGATTGCAGTCTCAATACATTGTAGTGCCAATTGAAGTGGAACACTTGTAAAAAGCGATTCCACATCAAATGACACTAGTTTGTAGTGCTCGGTAGATTGTAGTTTACGTCTGGATTTGTCAGTGAGCGGTTGCAGTATTGTCACCAGATACATGGACAGTTGGTATATAGGAGAACAACAGAAAGAAACATTAGGTTGCATCGGGAAACGAGGTTTGTGTAGTTTCGACAGACCGTAAAGTTTTGGTAGCTAATTAACTATTGTCAGCTGGTAGAATAACTGATGTCGGCTGGTAGATTATCTATTGTCAGCTGCTAGATTAACTACTGTCGGCTAATGGAATAATTATCGTTGGCTGGTAGATTAACTATTGTGGGCTGATCGATTAACTATTGTGGGCTGATTGATTAACTATTGTGGGCTGGTAGATTAACTATTGTCAGCTGGTAGATTAACTATTGTCAGCTGCTAGATTAACTACTGGTTAAGAATATATGAAAGTCATATATTTGAACTGCGGATAAAGACGTGAATGAAAGTAATCCTCGCAATAATGTGCACTACTTAGGCAGTAGTGAAAATAAGGCCTGTACGGGATTTGAACCCATGACCTCTGCGATACCAGTGCAGCGCTCTACCAACTGGGCTAACAAGCCAACTGGGAGCTGGTCATGATGTTGGTTCTAAACAAACCCGTGAAGTGATAAATAAACGGTTAAGAATATATGAAAGTCATAAATTTGAACTGCGGATAAAGACGTGAATGAAAGTGATAAAACTACTGTCGGCTAATGGAATAATTATCGTTGGCTAGTAGATTAACCCATTACCACACTCCGTCAGTTACTGACTACCGTTAAAGACAAAGACGAACCGAGAAACCGACAGGGAGTAGTTTATACGATCAATTGCTCCGACTGCCACGCCTCCTACCTCGGCGAGACTGGCAGAAAACTCACAATCACACTAACTGAACAGAAGCGAGCGACGAGGAAAGGCGATATCAACAGTCACATTGCTAAACATCACCGACTTAAGAATCACACTATTGACTGGGACTCTGTGCATTGCCTAACCTACAGCACCTACTTTTAACGACTGACTCTGGAAAGCTGGTTTACTAACTTAAACCACACTCCCCTTAACAGGTGTAAACCACCACCGGCACCATACAAAAGACTCATTCACGACATTCACATTAAAAACGAACCGAACAGAACGACTCAACTTTACCAACGGATCGAGACCGACTAATCACGATCAACCTAAGCCGCTTGAGTCTTACAGCCAATAACATCACAGTAAAACTGACCAATCAGTTTATACAATTCGGACTTCGAACATTCGACTGACAACAACTATTCACTTGACATCAGTCACCACTATTGACAACATTCCTTCTCAGGACTACACTCAAACTACACTATTACATGTTACCCCAGGGTTCAAACCGTTTACTGTATTTCGAGTATTATTTCTAGTTTTTCTAGGGGTTAGCGTCGGTTGTATCTTCAGATATTAAAGTCCTTTACGAAATCGAACAGACATAGGGTTTTATAGCCACACTGCTATCTACGAATATTATATGTCTTCTTAGTTAAGTGGCCTCGAGGGCCGTTTCACATGCAATCGATTCTTAAAGTAGTTAAGTTTACAACTAGTCTCAATTATTTTAAACCCTTTACGAGAAATTGCCGAGTACCTTTATTAAGTACTACCTCCAGATAAAAGCCTAAACATACTATCTATATTTACTTTTTTTTAAATTAATAACCCAGTTGAGCGAAGATGACTGCGAACAACTGAAGCCCTAATTCTGAAAAGACACCTCATTATCACGTTTTGCAAATTAATTAGAGGATCGTCGTGATTCCCGAACACTTTTATTGCACACTTTTTCCACACATCTACCACCAATAATAATCATTTATTTCTCTTTTCAATCATTCAAGTCCACATTACAAAAAGAACTTCTGCTACCGGCTTATATCAAGTGCTAAGGCTGATATGAAGTATAAGTTCCCTTTCCCCGGTTTTTTTCTCCAGCTCTTCGATCTCTCCCTCTACAGCAGTGAGCCGCTCTTTCAGTTTAGAGATCATCGAGCAAGCTGAAAATAAATTACGACAGTGGTCCATGAATCACTTTAGTGAAACTATGCTTTAAATATAAAAGCAACTAATTGGAAAACTTTTTTTCAATTTTCAATAAGCTGCCAAGGGTAAAATTATAGAGCTAACTCGTTGTCAACTAATCAGGAAGATTGCTCCTTTCTGTACTTCTCCTGCATACCAACTGTCCAAGTACCTGACGACAACATGACTACAACCACTCACCATCAAATCCAGACGTAAACTACAATCCACTGAGGACTTCATTTACGCCACTAAGACTATACAGATACCTGACGACCGTGACAGACCAATGTCATTTAATGTGAAATCGCTTCCGCTTCAATTGGCACTACAATGTACTAAGACTGCAATGCGACAATCTACTGACCCTCTACCGCTACTGATAGAGGACATTATGGACTTACTAAACCTTTGACAAACGTCAACTTACTTTCAGTACACTACAAACAGTTACACCGTACAGCTATCTCAAGTTTCTGTTGTTGTAGCGGAAATTTTGAGGCAGGACATCTAGAAAGCGCCCTTTCGACTTGCAGACAAACGATACCGTTTTTGGTTACGCTACGTTGACGGTGCATTAACCGCCGTGCGACACGACGAAATCGACGCATTTCACCACCACCTTAACAAACAAAACACTGCTATACAGTTTACCAGGGAGGTCGAAGAAAGAGTAAAACTACCTTTTCAAGACTGCCTGGTAAGTCGTGACGACAACTCGTATGCAACACGACAGGCAGCTCATTCGACGAGAACAAGTACTTTGACCGTGTTTTTTCAAAGAACAACTACAACGAAGACTTCAGCCGATGAAACACTTACCGACCTACTACTACTACCGAAACTAACGACAACGCAAGTCCTACTACCACAGCGACTATACCAATGCTGTTTATTTTCGTAAAATATCACGACAACCTTCCTTTTGATTTTGCTTAAGTGGCTTTAAATGATTGAATCAAGAAGAGCTACTTAATAAAATTAATAAACTTAATTATGGTAATTTGGTCTGTAATCATACACGTGATTTCAAAATAAAAGAAATATTCTCCTGATATGCTCTTTTCAGATTTCATCAAGTGAATGGGGTAGCTAATTAGTGAGCGTCTAAAAGGACCTCTTGTTGCAGCGTTTAAATCATCCCTGATGAAGGCACTAGAAAGGTGTGTCGAAACATTGGGTCTATGAATTGTAACTTCTCGGTTACATTCAATCAATCTAAAACCAGAGTAGCATCAAACCATGTCTGAATGTCAAAGCAGTTTCGCGAAGATGTTTCCCGAGTATAGTATCTTAAAAATATCCCCATTTACACCAAATTTTAAAGATGTGTTTCAGATGTGTTAAAGCTGTTTTACGCATTATTTTTCTTATTTTTACAAAGCGCAAATTAAACTTCGGTAATTGGACTTGACCACGCCGTTGTTAGTGACAATGATTAACAATTATTCGCCGAAAGTGAAATGAATCTTGTTTAATCCTCGAGATAAATTCTTTTGTAAATTCGTTTGTTGTTAAAACCATCCTTTAAATACAGAGAGCTTTCCCGAACACTTTTATTGCACACTTTTTCCGCACATCTACCACCAATAATGAATCCTTTATTTCTCTTTTCAATCATTCAAGTCCACATTACAGAATGAACTTCTGCTACCAGCTGATATCAAGTGCTAAGGCTGATATAAGTATACGTCCCCTTTCCCCTGTAAAGTTCTTGTGTTGGAGTGTAAGGCTCAGCCGTAAGCGTGTGACATGCTTCAGTTTTAATTGCCCATCATCCGTTAGTCACTGCCACAATAACGGAGTTGGCAACCGGGCGATTTCACCAGTTTGTAGACAAAGAACGAGTCACAGTTTCGTACTTCAATGCCGGCTTGCCAGTTACAATTGTTGCCATCCCAGTTGAAACAGACTTGTCTGGATACCTAAACCGAAAAACATTGGAATTGAAAAGATAAATAAATGTCTAGTCACCACAAATATAGTCTTATGATAGAATTAAGATATATGTTACGCTGTGTCATGATTGAAAACAAAAATTTTCATAAAAGCCGATTGAAAACACTCATAAAGCCTGTGTTCTCACTGGTACAGAAATGTACGACGTGATATTCCCCCAGTGATATTCCCCCAGTGATATTCCCCCAGTGATATTCCCCCAGTGATATTCTCCAATTTTCAAACATTGCTTTCAATGCGATGAAAGTCTTCCTTTAAAAGTTGATTTTAGTTGGAGAGCGTTCTGCTGTTGTTTCATTAGAAGGAATAAATTTGCTTATTAACCAATTGGTGGAAAATCAACATCTGTTTTCGAAGTGATCGTTTTGTTACGCGCACAGTAATAAAGAAAAAAGAGAAAGAGAGAATAAATGCATTCATTTGGCTTACAAATGTGCTCGTTTACATATCCCTCGGCATCATCTGTTATCCGAAGTCCACAGCTTTCCTAAAGCTTCGCTCTTCGAAAATCATTCGCTTCTCGGAACAAATAATGTTCGTTGGCAAATACCCGAGAATAATTTCCCGCCAAACGGAGTCTTGAATTCATTCATATGAATTACCCAGAAAAAAAATTTTACTGTTGTAAGAAATGTGATCTGTGCATCTTTCCCTCGGCAACAGATGGATGTCGTCCATTCAGCCACCCCGGTGCATGCGTGCCACACGTGTTTTTATTTGGTGGTGACTCTGGCATCTTTGAGCCTGCGGCTCCGGTGAAGCGGTACCACGCTTCTTCAATGTCGTTGTCACATGCTGCATTGCCCATACCGTAGGTATTCTTCCTGTCAGCGCTGTCCAGAACTTTGTAGCCTTCGCACTCTAATTTGCAATATGGCAAAAACAGAGCTGAAAAATGTCTGCGCGTGTCCCAAACTCACTTGTCAATACATAGCAACAGTGAACATTTGTTAAAATGGCGGGAATTTTTTTAAAAAAGCGGTGATATCCAATATTTATGCGTGCTAAAGACCACTCAGCACGCATGTCAACATCATGGAGCCTCAACGTCATTTTGTGAATGAAACATTTTTTGTGCCCCTCTCAAAGGACTGTTGATAGAAAAATTAAAAGCTTTATTTTGCTACCTGAATTATTTATACCTGGGCAAAAAACGGCGTCGCTTATCAATCTTTTCCAAAACTTTGCTATATTATCATGATATCACTATAGTTTTATATTTGAGTCCGCAAAAATCGTGACGAGCGGAGACGTTTTTCAGTTTTTCAAGCAAGTTGATTGGACATTTAGACACATATTAACCATGTCTAGGCGGATAAAAACAACCTGGAATTCGTGGTAACCGTCGAGTATTGACTAGAATTTTGTTGGTTAAGGATGGAGATGCCTCTCTGCGATGACCTGCGATGGCTCAAATTGCTGAAAATGGGGAGGGAGAAGACCAACGGAACCTGCTTTGGGCCAATTGTTCTTCTGGGTAATTTAAGATAGCCAAAAACTTAAATATAAAAATATAAAAAGACAAACATGGTTTGAGGTATTGACTTGAAGAAAATGTTCCGAAGGGGAACGAAAATTGTTTGGAGTTAGCGGGAAGCTACAGTTGTCAAGGATGCACGAGTTACAGGGGGTGAAAAAAGTCATCAAATGAATGACAAAAGTCCTAAAGTTCAATTTTGGTTCGAGTTAATGACGCATTCGAGTTAGCGAGGGTTCGAGTCATCTTGGACTTCAGAAACGTAGTTCGGAATCTATTAGAAATGTACCTGGAGCCAGTGGAGGGGGGTTTGTCGGCGGTTCTTTCTTCAGCTCTTCAATCTCACCCTCTACAGCAGTGAGCCGCTCTTTTAGTTCAGAGATCATCGAGCAAACTGAAAATAAATTACGACAATGATCCATGAATCGCTTTAGTGAAGTTACGCTTTAAATCTAGGAGCAACTAAATGAAAAACTTATTTTCTATTTTCAATAAGACGCCGAAAAGTAAAATTACACAGCTAATTCGTTGTCAATTTTGTCCTAATTAGGAAGAACAGTTTTTTTTTACCTAATTTTATTTCTAAATCTGTGTTGTTGTGAAAAGCCTAAAGAAAACCATCTTAGTCGCAATTTCTTTCCGAGGGTTTTTTTTTCAAATACAGAGGGTCACAAGTTTATTACTAGGTATTCATTGTTAAATTTTACCTTCTTCGCATTCTCCTAGTTCCTCCATGCTCTCCTCCAGTTCCTTCACCCTGTTCGATAGTTTCGAAAATTTTCCTCCTCCTTTCCCTCCAAGTACAGGTTTTGCCTCTTCCATCAGAGTAACCAACAACAGGCAAACCAGAAATGCAGATGTTCGTCGGGTAGACATTTTCGCTGGGTAAATTTAAGGTAAAAACACAGTTTACTCGGTATTGTCTTCCGCACTCACAGAAAATTTGGTGGGGTGCCTCACACTATTTTGACAGTTTAGTGGCGTTGGAAAACACGTTATTTACCAATTTTATTTTTCATTACTTGCTTTGCTGGGGGTAAGAAATAGGACAATACTTTTAACTCACTGGGAGCCTCTAACCACCCAGGCCATTCTCAGATCTTGCAATTGATTTTGTGGCTGACTGGATCTCATCCTCTCTCTCTTTGAGTTTTTAAGCCTTTTTTTTTATTTTTCATTATTTTTTTATTATTTTTTTTTTAAAGGATCCCTACTTTTTCTTTTTTAACTTTTTTCCGAACTTGATACTCATGTCCGTGGACTTAAAACAGATTTATAAGAGGCTATTGGGGACTATGTGGGTAAATAAGCCACTTAAAGATATATGTGTTATTCCCCAGCCTACGGCCTCGGGCGGTACTCACGACCTCAGGCACAGTTTTTCCCAATACGGACCGAGTTAGGCTAGTGAAAGACATTTTTATTTTTTTTCCTGAAAACTGACGAAATTCATTCCAAAGGAACCCCAATGATTTAGGGCTATGATTACAGCAAGATCTTCCGTAAACTGAACAATTTTTGAGCGAGTAAATGGTAGTTAAAATAGAAGTAATGCAAATTAAAGAGAGAGGCTTCACCGAAACATTTTTCATTTGCGTAACGATAAAGGTGATTTAAAAGGTTTCCAAACAAACTTTGAAACATTATTTTTACAACTATATGTCACAATCTGACACCTGTCAATTAGAGAGCGCGTAAGAAAAATCAAACCGCAAGTACATTTTTGTAAAAACAAAGGAACTAGTTTGGCAAGGATTGTGACAGCAATGTTTTCTTCAATCTTACGGAAAGTATTATTCAGTCTCATCGACGATTAATGTACGAATATTTACCTCTGTTCAGTAAGTAAATGGCAAGGAAAGTAGTCGTAAGTAAATTCAAATTTTATATTTTGACGTTGTGAGTGTTTGCTCGTTTGTTTGCTACAATGGCGCGTGTAAATCTGGTCTTTCCTCTACAAAAACTAAATTCGAATGAGACACTTCAACTAGAAACAAGGGGATTTAATGCGGCCTTTTCTCATTGAATTCCTGCATTTTCTGTTGTGCAATTTACGGTACAAATGTCCAGGTTGAACGCCGGGACTTGGAAAGACTCACCGAAGACTTCTTCGTAGCTAGTAGAACTGAAAACTTCGCTCGCCCTTTCACTACGAACAAATTGTTTGAGAGAATTCAGATATTAAATGAATGAAAGTTCCATCGATCAATTCAATTGTAACAAAATACCTCACTTTTTAACTTTCTAGGTACTTCAGTTTTGTGAAGGATTAAAATTAATTACAGACGGTTTTTAGGCCGCTTGCCAACCAATTTAATGACATTGGTACTAATACAAATTTAATTTGAAACCAATATTTCTCTGTCAACCAAAGTGATTTGAGAGGGAGAAAAGAGGAATTAATAAGTTATTTACCGGCTTGAAGTAGTGACCGACGTCTTTGCTTAAAAATACTGCCCAGCCGGAGAAACGAGATATATTTATGAAAAATGGCAACAAAAATGGGGATGTACTCGGCGACTCACGAAAGCGTTACTGTTGCCCATGGGCAGAGATAGGAAAATACGGACCGCACTAAGAACCAATTAGATTGCAGGATTCGTTACCGTACCCTCTGAGAAAAAAAATAAAAGAATGTATTTTTTCGCGATGGTCATCTGTTTCAGTATGAATTTCGGGATGAAAATGTATTTGTTAATACCTGATCGTCACGCGTAGCATTCAATCAATTTTGCTCGGGACGCTGTCTGAGAACGTGTATGCATACATCTTGGTGTTTTAAAAGCAGCACAATTTAAAGCAATGCTGATAGTAGTTATCCCCGCTCGTTTATCCTTGCAGTAATGAGCAGAACAGTAAATTCGCCTTGGTGATTTCATTCTTTAGAATTTTCCTCTTTGTTCTAATTTTAAAATTTGGCATGTTGGCGCTGTATAGAGCAAAGACTTCACAGTGGGGATTGCTAAATAATAGTCTTGTTCGTAACGGATCATTGTTTGTTAGTATCATGCTTGTGAGAAGTGAAACTATTCCTTAGTAACTTTTTAAATTAGTCGTATTTCATTTGAATGATAAGCAAAAACAAGGGAGGATTATTTTGATGTTTGAACTTAAAAATGTTTAAGAAGGGTATCAAGGTTGTGTTTTTTTTGTAGAAATTCATGGAGCATCCTCGTCAATTTAAATTCATTCACCTTTTACTGTGGGAAATTTTGGAATTATTCATGGTGCAAGAGAAAATTATGGAACCAATTAATTTTTTTGTTAGTATGGTATTATTATATGTGCGCAACGGGTGAGCATCAGCCAAAGACTTTTAGATGAAAACCGTGACCTCGGCCGACGAGCACTATTGAAGGAATTTTTCTTCTTTAAAAGGAGTGTACTTCTGAGTTATATAGCTATTCCATGAAAAAAGAGAGTAAACAGTTGCGTCAAAGCTGATGGTCATTTAGGAAGAAAATACTCGTCAATTTCATTGCTCTATTGCATCTAATCAAACACACTATGGAATGTAAAAGAAAAAGAAAAAAGGCGAAATATTTAGAATTCACTGTTTTAACTCTTTTTTTTTTTCAATTTTCAACTTTCAGAGTAACTGTGGACTGAAAAAGCCAAATCACATGGCAAACTGACATGACCTAAACTGATCGTGGAGTGCTTTGCATTTAAACTGAAGATAGAAATCGTTCGTAATATGGCAGAGATCTTAATTACTTACTTCGTAGTTGCTGTGCATGAAGATATAAACGGTATTCACGACCGATAAAACAACCAGCGTACGCAAACAACCTACCTATGCGTATACATACCCGAAATGATCTTGGTCAATCTGTTAGTCTTCAATACTCAAACCTATCACATAAAGAGAGACGAGATGTTAAAATTGACCGAAATCTGCAGCGTTACACATTGATTGTGGATTAAAAGTCAGTTAATAAGAGAAAAAGATCATAAATGACAACCTCTGGTCCTCGGCTGATCGAAGGTCCTTCAAAGACAAATTGCCAGCCTCGAATAAAGAGAACGTTTTGTTTTGTATGCGGGCGTTGGCCATGAAACGTTTCATAGTCTAATTGGTTGCTTATGATGTCAAGACTGCAGTGATAGGGTAGAATGAAATAACAAATTTTGTATTTAAAATGAAACAATAAAAACTCAGTGTACAAGAGATTACAGTTTGTAATCTTTTAGTATGTAATATCGTTTAATGATTTTCGCGGTTTCCTTTTTTGTGCATGTTTTGGAAGTATTATTTTGACGAAAAGCTACGTCGCAGGTATGCGATCAATAACGCGGGCTCAAGCGCTCGAGATTCAAGATTCAGCGAAGTTTGCGGAGAAAAAAGGGGCTAGCATTTAAAACCCAGGAATTTTCTTGTCGTTGAAGGAATTTTCCTATTTCCGGTGTTTTTAAGGAGAAATGAATTTTTGAAATTTTTAGGGGGTGTACAAAGATTTTGGAGGTTGCATCTTGCTGGCCGTCGTTTACTACCCAGGCCGTAACAGTCCAGCAGAATCCGACAGTCAGAATTTGCTCAACCATCTATTTGACAGTTTGAAATCAGCCGAATCTTTGTATCCAAATTGTGGAATTATTGTCACTGGCGATTTTAACCGTCTTGATATGTGCCATTTGCGGAACCATTTTAAATTAAAGCAGCTTGTTAAATTCCCCACAAGAGGCCAGGCCACGCTTGATCTAATACTAACAAACATGGGCAATCACTTCTCAACGCCCGAGAGCTTTCCCCCCTTTGGTCTGTCAGACCATAGCACAGTCATCGTAAAGCCGAAGGAAAGGATACTGAACCAACATACCAGGAAAAAGATCAATATCAGAGATATGAGAGAAAGCAAGAAGACAAGTCTCGGCCGCTATCTCAGCAATGTCGACTGGTCGTGCATCAATATGCAAAGCTCCTGTGAGGGAAAACTCCGCAATTTCAACGAACTGATAACAAACGGCATAAATAACATCATGCCAGAAAGGTCGATTAAAGTTTACCCGAAGGACGCCCCTTGGATGACAATAAAACTCAAGGAGTTGATTCGTTTGCGTCAAAATGCATTTCATTCCAACAAGAAGGGTCCAGTTTTCAGATTGTACCGCAATGCTGTCAATAGAGAAAGGAAACTATGCAAAGTAGCCTACTATACTTCAAAAGTGCAAGATCTCAAAGGTGTGAATCCCCGTCAGTGGTGGAAAGAGATAAATAAACTGAGTGGATCCAAAAAACAAAACCCCAATTTACTGTCCTCCCTCGATGTACAGCAATTCACCAACATGTCCCCCCAAGAAATCGCCAGTGCAATAAATGAAGCTCTTCTAGAACCGCTCCAGTCTTATCAGCCTATCAACTGTGAAAACACGTCTGTTCTCCTTCCTACAGGAGAAGGTGCCGAATTCCCTAAAATATCAACACATCGAGTGTACATTAATCTGAAACGCCTCAACAAACACAAAGTTCCTGGCCCGGACGGCATACCTAATTGGGTTCTAAAGGAATACGCCGAAATTTTAGCACAGCCCATAACGGACATTTTGAACACTTCCTACAAAGAACAAAAATTGCCGTCAGTTTGGAAATTGGCGAATATAACACCCCTCCCAAAGGTAAAACAAGTGACTGATCCCAAGAAGGAGCTAAGGCCAATTTCACTTACACCTGCGTTATCAAAACTTGCAGAGGATTTTATAGTTTCTGACTTCATTAAACCGGCCGTGGAAAAAGTAGCGGACCCAAATCAGTTCGGAACGGTATCTGGATCATCCACTGTACTGGCACTCATAAGCATGATACACAATTGGCTTGAAGCAACAGACGGAAACGGAGCGTCAGTTCGGGTCCTTCTTTTTGATTACCGAAAGGACTTTGACCTAATTGATCAGTCCATCCTAATATCAAAACTGAATCAACTGGACATTCCGAAGAGCGTTATTAACTGGATAGTTGACTTCCTTTCAAATAGGTCTCAGAGAGTTAAACTTGGCAATGACTGTTTCTCTGAGTGGAGCAAAGTGCCTGCCGGAGTACCACAGGGAACCAAACTGGGCCCCTGGCTTTTCCTTTTAATGATAAACGATTTGTCAGTTTCGCTCGACAATTTTAATCTGTGGAAATACGTTGACGATACGACGGTATCAGAAACCGTCCCGAAAGGAAAGATTAGTCACGCGCAAAGTGCAGTTGACCAAGTACAGTCCTGGTCTGAGGAAAATCTATTTCAATTGAATTGCGCAAAAACCAAAGAACTGTTGATCAGCTTTAGCCCTCAATACCCCCAATTTCCAAAAACCAACGTGGACGGGGAACTAATTGAATCTGTGCAGTGTGTTAAACTTCTTGGACTCAATATTAATTCAACTCTAACTTGGAACAACCATATTACAGAAATAATAAAGAAATCCAACTCAAAACACTATTTTTTGATTCAACTTAAGCGGGCTAAAGTACCTACAATCGATCTTGTAGCAATCTATTGCGCAACCATTAGGTCCTGCCTAGACTACACCTGCCCAGTGTTCCACCATGCACTTCCGAAATATCTACAAGTCGATCTGGAGAGAGTGCAGAAAAGAGCCCTCGCATGCATCTTCCCTGGAGCATCATACAAAGAAGCCCTCGATCAAGCAAACATCCCAAGCTTGAGAACCCACCAAGAACAGTTGACATCGACACTTTTCCGATCAGTTTTAGAAAACAAAAACAACAAAATTCATTCTTTAATCCCAAAAAGTTATCAGGCTAATTACAATTTTAGGAAACAGAGGAATTTCAATCTTAATCGTTGTAAGACCGACAGAGCGGCAACAAGTTTCATAAATATGTGTTGCAGAAACAGTTTGTACAATTAATTAATGTGAAGTTACGCAATTCAGTTTTATCTGCAATGTAATTTTAATAAAACATAGTCTATCTCTATCTCTCTCTGTTCTGTAAAAGGAAAGCAACGGGGGAAGCAAACGCCTACAAGCAACAGAAAGGAAAATCAAGCATGCAACCAACTCAAAATCCGTTTTCCTCGTCGAAGTCTTGCGTATGCACAGACGTCATTCAGCTCTGTCATCTTGTCATTGATTGACCGTCAATGCATGCAATCGCGTTACTCCAACACAGCGGTCCATCGTCAGGCATGCTCAGAGAGATCAATTTTGGCCGACCGCGCGACAATTTCCAGCGCAAAATTTTGCAGGAAAATGTAAAAGACAACCGCTGTTATGTGCAAGTACTGAAAATGAATTGGAATACTTATGTGTTTTCCGGAAAACAAACGTTGGGAAATGAAGAATTTGAGACTTTCCTGTTCATTCACCATTTTGTTTTGAATTTTTAAAACACCGTGACCACCTAATTTGCGCAGAGGTTCTTTGGCCTGAAAGTAATCAATCAAGTGGCCTCGTTTCAATGTTCTCACACCGTTGACTCATCCTTATTAGCAATAGGCAGTAATAAGCTCTAGTGGTTACGGGTAATCCTTTTCACTCGCGACTCATTGGAAAGGTCCGCGCACCGACCATCATCGCACCAAATAGCGAAGCTAGTAATACAATCGACGCACAACACTATCCACGATCAATCAATGACATTTAGTCGGACCGCAAGTGTCTGCCCAATCGAGCTGGAAATACAGTACAAAATGATTCCGCTTTTTTCTCGGCGAATAAATGAAGACTTTTAGAAAACGGAGAAATACCTCAGAAATAAAGAACGACAAAGAGTACCTACTCAGTTTGTTTGGAGTTCACTTCATCTTATGCACAGCATTTCATGAAACGCTATTTTATTTTTCAAAATTATTCAAACTTTTACGAAAGTAGCTTTAGATTTCCTTTTCTCGTGTCACAAAATTTTAGCACTTTTGGTCATCAAAAGACCAAGTTTTTTGAACCGGATGACAATCTTTCTAATAACCTAGAATTCCGTTGGAAACATATGCAGTAAAAGAAAGTAAAATGCATGCTATTTCAGTTGGCATGTAAGCATAAAAAAAGAATGAATGATCGACTTCTCTCCGGGCCAAGTTATTGGTTGGCAAATCTTCATCTTTTACCTTCATTTTTACCAACTTCAGACACAAATTCTGTACTTTATAAAATCCGGCCGTTTTTGATGATGTTCGTATTATTCTCTTCAGGTTAGTAACGTAGTAACAAAACATTCCCTGTTTGACCTTACTTGTTTACTTTTTTACCACGCTTTGCCGCGCTTTATTGTGATGAATAGGCGTTTTCTGTCCCATGTTCTGTTTCTCAGAATGCTTTCCGGCAACGCTGCTACCCATCCTCAGGTGAAAAGAAATCAAGATTTTGTCAGGATCATACGGGTTTTGTTCATGTTTTAAGAAATTATTTCTTTTAACACTTACCTACTATTAAAGATGATGCTCACAAACACAACTACCCCTCTGATCATGTTCAAACGCTTATTAAGAAACACTTTTCAAAAACTCGCTGTGTCCAATAAAGAGGAGTTCTCTTATGAAGCAAGAGTCAAAACAAAACTTTTTAATGCCAGCCACTGAGATAAAGATGATGTAAACCTGAATCAAGATGACAACTGGATTAGCTCAGTTGGTCAAGCCATGATCTTATTCAATTAAACTGGGTTTTTTCCACACTTCTCTAATTAATGTCATAGCAGTTTCGCGAAGTTGCCTACTGAGTAAGTAACAATATATTAAGTAATAATATATTTTGATAAAGGGGATGATTCTTTAAGTTGCAAATTTATGCGAGATGATGCAATTACAGTTGTCACAATTTCGGCTCTTAAGATAGAACGCTCTACTTCTCATTTAGACATTTATCTGTTTTAAATAAGATTACAGAAGGTTATAACAGGTGCTTTTGGTTCTGTAGTGTTACTGTGTTACCTGCCACTGATTTGCTTTTCGACCACTTCATGCGGACAAATTGTAGTTACCACATTGACACCAAAGTTTAAAGATGTGTTAAAACTGTTTTGCTAAGCACGTTTGGAGATTGTTCTCTCCATAGAATCTGCTTAACCTTCTTTTTCGACTTCATATTGAAAACATTGGAACTAAAAAATGGTGACTTCTTGAAACCTATAAAAAATTCAGTTATTTAGTCCTCTGTCTCTGATTTCCATTGAGTTAAACCCGGTTATTACTACACATGTTTTGCTGGTATGAATAGGGTATGTGCTTCTTTTTTTATCGGATGTTAGAGCACCAAAATGTTTCAAGTGTAATAGCTACGATGTACTTTACATCATAGCTAAACGATTAGCAGAAGTAAGATATGTATAGATATTTCAATTCTATCGGGTCGTTTGAAGAGTCCAGAGACCTTAAAATGATGTGCCCGTATAACAATGAATTGCTAAAAGAATTATTTTAAACTCTTTGTGTTATTTGTACAAAGTGCAACTTAAACTTTGATCATTCAACTCGACCGCACCGTTGTTAATGACAATGACTAACTAATAACTAACAATGAATTATTTGCCGAAATCGAAATGAATATTGTTGAAAAATCCTCAAGATAAATTCTTTTGTAATTTCGTTTTGTTGTTGAAACCATTCTGTAGATGAAGAAAGTTTTGCTCACCAAACTTAGTGGCATCTTTTGTGCTCTTCGGAGTTGAATTTTCTCCTATTGCGTTAATCAATTCTTTGGTGATATTATCAAAACGCGAGGCAGTGGGGTTAGGCTGTTTCCCTGATAAACACATCCGCCGTTCGTCGTTCGCCGGCAATTTCACTCCCTTCCACTGACTGAGGGCCTGAAAAAGGCTATGAAAGGAAGATGTTCTTTTACTACTCGTAAATAAAACCTTTATCACACTAAATAGCAATAAACTTTTGAGTCGCTGATAATGAAAGAACACCCCAATACCCGGTAGTTACTCTATTAAGCCGTTTTACAATTGCCGAGTACCTATGTTAAAATACTACCTCCAGATAAAAGCCTAAACATACCATCTATATTTCCTTTTTTCAGCTTTTCTTTTTTTTGCATCATCACCCCAGTTGAGCGATTATGACTGCGAACATCTGAAGCCCTAATTCTTAAAAGACACCTCAACATCCCGTTTTGAAACTAAATTAACTATTGTCGTTATTTCCGAACACTTTGATTGCACACTTTTTCCGCACATCTACCACCAATAATGAATTCTTTATTTCCCTTTTTAATAATTCAAGTCTACATTACAGAAAGAACTTATGCTACCAGCTGATATTAAGTACTAAGGCTAAGGCCTTTCCCCTGTAAAGTTTTAGTAAATCTGATTGTAAGGTTCAGCGGTAAACGTGTGACGTGCTTCAGTTTTAATTACCCATCATCCTTTAGTCACTGCCACAATAACGGAGTTTGCATTCGGGCGTTTTCACCAGTTTGTAGATAAAGAACGAGTCACAGTTTCGTACTTCAATGCTGGTATCCTATTTACAATTGTTGCCATCCCAGTTGAAACAAACTTGTCTGGATACCTAAACCAAAAAATTTTGGAATTAAAAAGAAAAATAAATGTCTAGTCACCACAAATATAATCTTATGTTAAAATCTGGCTGTGTCACAGAAGCGGATTGAAAACACTCAAGTTTTTTTTCTCGTATAACGTCATAAAGCCTGTGCCCTCACTGGTACAGAAATGTACAAAGAGAAGCTCTGTTTAGGAGCCCTGTTGTAAAATTTTATTTTTTCCTTTGAAGAAGTTGTGTGTTGCAAACTTTTTTCGGTAAATATCTGTACTTACAAACGTTTTTGCCAAAACGCGATTGGTTAAAATGTGTCGCGTGGTCGAATATGCCCTGGCTAAACCTGGAGATTATCTGGTTATATTCCTCCAGTGATATTCTCCAATTTTCAAACATTGCTTACAATGCGATGAAAGTCTTCTTTTAAAAGTTGATTTTAGCAGGAAAACGTTCTGCTATTGTTTCGTTAGAAGGGATAAATTTGTTTGTTAATGAAGTCGCGCTGGAAAGTCAACATCTGTTTCCGATGTGATCGTTTTGCTGCACGCACAGCAATAAAGAAAAAAGAGAAAGAGAGAATAAATGCATTCATTAGACTTAGAAATGTGCAGGTATATATGTTATTTGGCATCATCTGTTATCCGAAGTCCACAGCTTTCCTAATACTTCGCTCTTCGCAATCATTCGCTTCTCGGAACAAGTAAATTTTAATTTTTTAAATTAAACAGTCTTCCAGAACTATATTCTCTCGACTATGATATTAATTCTGTTAATAAGTTTATTATAATTTTTATATCGACAATCTTGTTTTTTTTTTTTGCCTGAACTTGACCGTAAGACTAAGAAATTCAAGGTAGAAAATCATTTTTTAAAGCGTAAACATCTCGAAGGTAATATGTGAACTCCGCTCTGCGTAGCTCAACGTGATTCGCAAGTTAAGTGCAAAAGCTTGAGGAAGGTAGAGATTGACAGCTCAGTAAGCGTCACCTTTATAAGCGGTGACCCACACTTTCCTAGAGAGATCTGAGCTAGTCCCGAGGTAATTAGTTGTACGTAAGAAAGAGAAGAATAAAGAAAACTTCAACTGAACAACATATGTTAGAAAGTAACTTCTAACAAAATTCAATGTACAAGAGATAGTAGTTTATAACCTCTTGATGTTATAAACTACTAATATCGTTTAATGATTTTTGCAGTGTTTCCATGTTTGTTCAATTATTTGAAAATATTTTTTTGCTCCCCATTATGGTGGAAACCAATTCAAATTACGGTACTGGTTTAGCCTAATGAATGAATGTGTATTTTCAACTCAAAAAATAGACACTTCCAAATTTGATGATGTCCTGAAGCCTCAGCGGCGTATTTTATTAGCAAAAGCTTTTATGTTCTTATTTATTGTGGATTACATAACAGATTATTCATTGACACTTGATATTTTCAAAAAATTTCAACAAGGGCATCATTGTAATAGTGTGGTTTGATCGTCCGGGTGATTGTAGTCCTGAGAAGGAATTTTGTCGGTAGTAACGATTGACGTTTTGACAACCTGAGGGAAAGTCATCATCAGAGTCAAATGAATTGTTGTTGTCGAATGTTCTGAGTCTTAACTCTGAGTTATATGGCTATTCCTCTCTAGTCGTGTAGTGCTTTGCATTCCAACTATTTGTTATAGTAGTAGATTAACTATTGTCGGCTGATTGATTAACTATTGTGGGCTGGTAGATTAACTATTGTCAGCTGGTAGAATAACTGTTGTCGGCTTGTAGATTAACTATTGTCACCTGGTAGAATAATTGTTGTCTGCTACCTATAGTAATGATATAACTAAAAACTTTGCACTTAACTTGCGAATCACGTTGAGCTACGCAGAGCGGAGTTCACATATTACCTTCGAGATGTTTACGCTTTACAAAATGATTTTCTACCTTGAATTTCTTAGTCTTACGGTCAAGTTCAGGCAAAAAAAAACAAGATTGTCGATATAAAAATTATAATAAACTTATTAACAGAATTGATATCATAGTCGAGGAGATATCCTAAGAGAATATAGTTCTGGAAGACTGTTACATAACGACAAAATAAACAGGAAATTCGGAGAAGAAAGGGCGTACCCAAGGTACCGCCTCCAAGAGAGCTACGTGCTATTCGTTTAATTTTTTTGATTATGAATTCAGTGCGGAGGATGAAAAGTACTATATGTTTACACCTAAAGTCACATCTAAGAAAAAGAGGTGTCGAGTTGAACAGTTTTTATTGTTTGTTTGTAAGTACAATAAAAACTTTGCTTTTTCATTTTACCCTATCACTGCAGTCTTGACATCATAAGCAACCAATAAGACGATGAAACGTTTCATGGCCAACGCCCGCTTACAAAACAAAACCGTCACTTTTCTGGAGGCTGGCAATTTGTCTTTGGAGGATTCCTTCGATCAGCCGAGGACCAGAGGTTGTCTCCTCTTTTTAAATGACTTTTTAGTCCACAATCAATGTGTAGCACTACAGATTTCGGTCAATTTTAACATTTCGTCTTTCATTTTGTGATAGGTTTGAGTACTGAATACTAACAGATTGACCAAGATCATTTTAGGTAAGTAATCAACGTCTGACGTTTTACTTTTGTAACCATTAGGCCTTTACACACGCAGGTTGTTTTATCCGTCGTGTATATCGTTTATATCTCCATGCACAGCAACTACGAAGTAAGTAATTAAGAGCTCCGCCATACTCCGAAGGATTTCTATTTTCAGTAGGAACGCAAAGCACTACACGTTCAGAGAGGAATAACTATATAACTCAGAAGTACTCTTGTTTTAAAGAAGAAAAATTCCTTCAATAGCGCTCGACGGTCGAGGTTTTTATCTAAAAGTCTTTAGCTGATGTTCACCCGTTGCGCTCATATAATCATACCATACTAACAAAAAATAATTGGTTCCATTACTTTTTCGTGCACCATGCATAATTCCATAATTTTACACAGTAAAAAGCCAATGAATTTAAATTGGCGAGGATGCTCCATGAATTTCTACAAAAAACACAACCTTGATACTCTTCTTAAACATCTTTAAGTTCAAACATCAAAATAATCCTCCCTTGTTTTTGCTTACCATTCAAATGAAATACGACCTATTTAAAAAGTTATTAAGGAGTACTTTCTTCTCAGAAGCATAATACTTAATTACAAAAAATGACCCATTACTATTATTTAGCCAAGAATCCTTATTGTGAATACTGATGATCATCCCGAAAACACATTCCTATCTTTAAGTGGCTTTTTTACCCGCATAATCCCCACTAGCCTCATATAACTCTGTTTTGAGTCCACGTACATGAGTATAAAGTTCGGGAAAAAGTTAAAAAAAATTAAAAAATAGAAAATAAAAAAAGAGTAAGGATCCTTTAAAAATAAAAAATAAAAAAAAAGGCTGAAAAGCTCAAAGAGAGAGGATGAGATCCAGTCAGCGACAAAATCAACTGCAACACAGGCGGAATAACACAGGCGGATAAAAGTTCTTAGGGGGTTAGAGGTATTGTTATAAAATTGGTGAATAACGTGTTTTTCAACCGTATCAATTTTTCTGTGAGTGCGGAAGACAGTAACGAGTAAGCTGCATTTTTACCTTCATTTACCCAGCGGAAATGTCTACCCGACGAATATCTACATTTCTGGTTTGCCTGTTGTTGGTTACTCTGATGGAAGAGGTAAAACCTGTGCTTGGAGGGAAAGGAGGAGGAAAATTTAAGAAGCTCTCGAACAGGGTGAAGGAACTGGAGGAGAGCATGGAGGAACTAGGAGAATGCAAAGAGGGTAAAATTTAACAATGAATACCTAATAATAAACTTGTAACCCGCTGTAGTTAAAAAAAACACTCTTAAAGAAATGGCAACTAAGATGGTTTTCTTTACGTTTTCACGACAACGCAGATTTAGAAATAAAATTAGATAAAAAAAACTGTTCTCCCTAATTAGGACAAAGTTGACAACGAATTAGCTGTATAATTTTACCTCTCGGCAGCTTATTGAAAACTGAAAACAAGTTTTCCATTCCGTTGCTCTTATATTTAAAGCATAGCTTCACTAAAGCGATTCATGGACCATTGTCGTAATTTATTTTCAGCTTGCTCGATGATCTTTGAACTGAAAGAGCGGCTCACTGCTGTAGAGGGTGAGATTGAAGAGCTGAAGAAAGAACCGCCAACAAACCCCCCTCCACTGGCTCCAGGTACATTTCTAATAGATTCATACATTTTCTCAGACCATGTTTGTCTTTTTTTATTTTTCTATTTATATTTTTGGCTATCTTAAATTACCTAGAACAACTATTGGCCCAAGGCATGTTCCGCTGGTCTTCTCCCTCCCCATTTTTATCAATTTGAGCCATCGCAGGTCATCGCAAATCCTCACAGAGGCATCTCCATCCCTAACCAACAAAATTCTAGTCAATGCTCGACGGTTACCACGAATTCCAGATTGTTTTTCTCCACCTAGACATGATTGATATGTGCCTAAATGTCCAATCAACTTGCTTGAAAAACTGAAAACGTCTCCGCTCGTCACGAATTGTTGCAGACTCAAATATAAAACCATAGTGACATCATGATAACATGGCAAAATTTTGGAAAAAATTGATAAGCAATGCCGTTTTTTGCCAAGGTTTAAATTATTCAAATAGCAAAATTAAGCTTTTAGTTTCTCTACCAACAGTCCTTTGACAGGGGCACAAAAAATTCTTTCATTCACAAAAATGAATTCATCTTGTGTACGCTGAGCCTCCATGATGTTGGCATGCGTGCTGAATGGTCTTCGGTGTTTTAACTAAAAAGTGGATAAAACCGCTTCTTTAAAAAAAATTCCGCCATTTTAATAAATGTACACTGTTGCTATGTATTGACAAGTGAGTTTGGGACACGCGCAGACATTTTTCAGCTCTGTTTTTGCCATATTGCAAATTAGAGTGTGAAGGCTACAAAGTTCTGGACAGCGCTGACAGGAAGAATACCTACGGTATGGGCAATGAAGCATGTGACGACGAAATAGAAGAAGCGTGGTACCGCTTCACCGGAGCCGCAGGCTCAAAGATGCCAGAGTCACCACCAAATAAAAACACGTGTGGCACGGATGCACCGGGGTGGCTGAATGGACGACATCCGTCTGTTGCCGAGGGAAAGGTGCACTGATCACTCTTACAAAAATTACTTTTTTTTTCTGGGTAATTCATAGAAACAAACATTAGCCTCCGTTTGGCGCGAATTTATTCTCGAAAATTTACCCATGGACATTACTTGTTCCGAGAAGCGAATGATTGCGAAGAGCGAAGTATTAGGAAAGCTGTGGACTTCGGATAACAGATGATGCCAAATAACATATATACCTGCACATTTCTAAGTCTAAAGAATGCATTTATTCTCTCTTTCTCTTTTTTCTTTATTGCTGTGCGCGGAACAAAACGATCACATCGGAAACAGATGTTGACTTTCCAGCGCGACTTCATTAACAAACAAATTTATCCCTTCTAACGAAACAATAGCAGAACGTTTTCCTGCTAAAATCAACTTTTAAAAGAAGACTTTCATCGCATTGTAAGCAATGTTTGAAAATTGGAGAATATCACTGGAGGAATATAACCAGATAATCTCCAGGTTTAGCCAGGGCATATTCGACCACGCGACACATTTTAACCAATCGCGTTTTGGCAAAAACGTTTGTAAGTACAGATATTTACCGAAAAAAGTTTGCAACACACAACTTCTTCAAAGGAAAAAATAAAATTTTACAACAGGGCTCCTAAACAGAGCTTCTCTTTGTACATTTCTGTACCAGTGAGGGCACAGGCTTTATGACGTTATACGAGAAAAAAAACTTGAGTGTTTTCAATCCGCTTCTGTGACACAGCCAGATTTTAACATAAGATTATATTTGTGGTGACTAGACATTTATTTTTCTTTTTAATTCCAAAATTTTTTGGTTTAGGTATCCAGACAAGTTTGTTTCAACTGGGATGGCAACAATTGTAAATAGGATACCAGCATTAAAGTACGAAACTACGACTCTTTCTTTGTCTACAAACTGGTGAAAACGCCCACTTGCACTCTCCGTTATTGTGGCAGTGACTAAAGGATGATGGGTAATTAAAACTGAAGCACGTCACACGTTTACCGCTGAACCTTACAATCAGATTTACTAAAACTTTACAGGGGAAAGGCCTTAGCCTTAGTACTTAATATCAGCTGGTAGCATAAGTTCTTTCTGTAATGTAGACTTGAATTATTAAAAAGGGAAATAAAGAATTCATTATTGGTGGTAGATGTGCGGAAAAAGTGTGCAATAAAAGTGTTCGGGAATAACGACAATAGTTAATTTAGTTTCAAAACGGGATGTTGAGGTGTCTTTTAAGAATTAGGGCTTCAGATGTTCGCAGTCATAATCGCTCAACTGGGGTGATGATGCAAAAAAAAGAAAAGCTAAAAAAAGGAAATATAGATGGTATGTTTAGGCTTTTATCTGGAGGTAGTATTTTAACATAGGTACTCGGCAATTGTAAAACGGCTTAATAGAGTAACTACCGGGTATTGGGGTGTTCTTTCATTATCAGCGACTCAAAAGTTTATTGCTATTTAGTGTGATAAAGGTTTTATTTACGAGTAGTAAAAGAATATCTTCCTTTCATAGCCTTTTTCAGGCCCTCAGTCAGTGGAAGGGAGTGAAATTGCGACCCGATAGAATTGAAATATCTATACATATCTTACTTCTGCTAATCGTTTAGCTATGATGTAAAGTACATCGTAGCTATTACACTTGAAACATTTTGGTGCTCTAACATCCGATAACAAAAGAAGCACATACCCTATTCATACCAGCAAAACATGTGTAGTAAAAACCGGGTTTAACTCAATGAAAATCAGAGACAGAGGACTAAATAACTGAATTTTTTCATAGGTTTCAAGAAGTCACTATTTTTTAGTTCCAATGTTTTCAATTTGAAGTCGAAAAAGAAGGTTAAGCAGATTCTATGGAGAGAACAATCTCCAAACGTGCTTAGCAAAACAGTTTTAACACATCTTTAAACTTTGGTGTCAATGTGGTAACTACAATTTGTTCGCATGAAGTGGTCGAAAAGCAAATCAGTGGCAGGTAACACAGTAACACTACAGAACCAAAATGCACCTGTTATAACCTTCTGTAATCTTATTTAAAACAGATAAATGTCTAAATGAGAAGTAGAGCGTTCTATCTTAAGAGCCGCATCATCGTCGCATAAATTTGCAACTTAAAGAATCATCCCCTTTATCAAACTACCATTACTTAATATATTGTTACTTACTCAGTAGACAACTTCGCGAAACTTCTATGACATTAATTAGAGAAGTGTGGAAAAAACCCAGTTTAATCGAATAAGATCATGGCTTGACCAACTGAGCTAATCCAGTTGTCATCTTGATTCAGGTTTACATCATCTTTATCTCAGTGGCTGGCATTAAAAAGTTTTGTTTTGACTCTTGCTTCATAAGAGAACTCCTCTTCATTAGACACAGCGAGTTTTTGAAAAGTGTTTCTTAATAAGCGTTTGAACATGATCAGAGGGGTAGTTGTGTTTGTGAGCATCATCTTCAATAGTAGGTAAGTGTTAAAAGAAATAATTTCTTAAAACATGAACAAAACCCGTATGATCCTGACAAAATCTTGATTTCTTTTCACCTGAGGATGGGTAGCAGCGTTGCCGGAAAGCATTCTGAGAAACAGAACATGGGACAGAAAACGCCTATTCATCACAATAAAGCGCGGCAAAGCGTGGTAAAAAAGTAAACAAGTAAGGTCAAACAGGGAATGTTTTGTTACTACGTTACTAACCTGAAGAGAATAATACGAACATCATCAAAAACTGCCGGTACAGAACAGAAGTACAGAATTTGTGTCTGAAGTTGGTAAAAATGAAGGTAAAAGATGAAGATTTGCCAACCAATAATTTGGCCCGGAGAGAAGTCGATCATTCATTCTTTTTTTATGCTTACATGCCAACTGAAATAGCATGCATTTTACTTTCTTTTACTGCATATGTTTCCAACGGAATTCTAGGTTATTAGAAAGATTGTCATCCGGTTCAAAAAACTTGGTCTTTTGATGACCAAAAGTGCTAAAATTTTGTGACACGAGAAAAGGAAATCTAAAGCTACTTTCGTAAAAGTTTGAATAATTTTGAAAATAAAATAGCGTTTCATGAAATGCTGTGCATAAGATGAAGTGAACTCCAAACAAACTGAGCAGGTACTCTTTGTCGTTATTCATTTCTGAGGTACCGTATTTACCCGTGTATAATGCGCACTTTTTTTTCCATAAAAACAAGCATCAAAATCGCGGTGCGTACTATACACGGATTCTATTGTTTGTCAAGCACGTCCTAATTTGCACACGTTTAAAACGCAACAAAGAAAGTAAAAGTGCACGGATCGGTGGCCTGGGGAGGAGAAAGAGCTTGCTTGTTTACGACTCGAAGCTCACATGACAGATACTGTGAACACTTCCTTCAAACGCGAACTTCCCTTCTCCAGTCGCTCGATGTATCTTTGAACAAACCATTTAGAGATGGAGTCCGAAAGGAGTGGATGGCTGATGGAATTCGCGAACTTACTGGACGACAAAAAAAGGCTTCGGAGGAACTGATCTGTTCGTATATTTCACAAGCGTAGGAAGGCATTCCATCAGAAATGATCGCTGCCTCTCTCTGAAGTGTGGGATCACAAACAATTCGAATGGATCACAAGATGAATTGGTTTACAATTCAACTGAGATCACTGATGAACTTGAGGATTCAGTCATCGAAAACCTATTCGAATCGGACTGTGAGTCGGTTTAAAGACACTGAACATTTTACTTAAATCACGCAATTGTAATGCAGTAATTATATTCAAGCTACCAGCAGTACTGTGAGTAGAAATAATGTTTATGAACGGCTGTTATGATAATAATTCAAGTTGTGAATTTAGGTATATTAGTAAGGACTTCAAGTTACAACATTTATAAAACGTTTGACTGTTACTGAATAGAAAAGCTTGTAAATAGGTGCTCGGTGCGTTCGATATTTGTAGTAGCAACTAGTTAGAAATTGTTGTAAACATATTATTGATGAATTCCCAGCTCTTGTTAATTAAGTGAAAAAATGAAAGTTTTAATTCTTGGTATTTGTCATGAAATCTTTTTTTTCGGAAAAAAAAGGTCAAAAATTAGGGTGCATATTATACACAGGAGCGCATTATACACGGGTAAATACGGTATTTCTCCGTTTTCTAAAAGTCTTCATTTATTCGCCGCGAAAAAAGCGGAATCATTTTGTATTGTATTTCCAGCTCGATTGGGCAGGCACTTGCGGTCCGACTAAATGTCATTGATTGATCGTGGATAGTGTTGTGCGTCGATTGTATTACTAGCTTCGCTATTTGGTGCGATGATGGTCGGTGCACGGACCTTTCCAATGAGTCGCGAGTGAAAAGGGTCACCCGTAACCACTAGAGCTTATTACTGCCTATTGCTAATAAGGATGAGTCAACAGTAAATTCTCTATGCGGTTTTCGAGGAAAGGATACATTTCCGGAGATGCAAAGTGATTAACGCAGCAGTCAGACGTTTGCGTTTGTGAGAACATTGAAACGAGGCCACTTGATTGATTACTTTCAGGCCAAAGAAGCTCTGCGTAAATTAGGTGGTCACGGTGTTTTTAAAATTCAAAACAAAATGGTGAATGAACAGGAAAAGTCTCAAATTCTTCATTTCCCAACGTTTGTTTTCCTTTGCGGATCCACATAAGTATTCCATAACAGCGGTTGTCTTTTACATTTTCCTGCAAAATTTTGCGCTGGAAATTGTCGCGCGGTCGGCCAAAATTGATCTCTCTGAGCATGCCTGACGATGGACCGCTGTGTTGGAGTAACACGATTGCATGCATTGACGGTCAATCAATGACAAGATGACAGAGCTGAATGACGTCTGTGCATACGCAAGACTTCGACGAGGAAAACGGATTTTGAGTTGGTTGCATGCTTGATTTTCCATTCTGTTGCTTGTAGGCGTTTGCTTCCCCCGTTGCTTTCCTTTTACAGAACAACCTCCAAAATCTTTGTACACCCCCTAAAAATTTCAAAAATTCATTTCTCCTTAAAAACACCGGAAATAGGAAAATTCCTTCAACGACAAAAAAATTCCTGGGTTTTAAATGCTAGCCCCTTTTTTCTCCGCAAACTTCGCTGAATCTTGAATCTCGAGCGCTTGAGCCCGCGTTATTGATCGCATACCTGCGACGTAGCTTTTCGTCATTCAGCTCTGCCTGACACCATCGAATCACTTGGCAACCATATGGTGAATTTTTGAAGTTAGAAGGATCTTTGTTAACGACTTCCCTTCTCCTCGTTCTTCCAGCTCCAAACTATCTGACAGGATCAGATAACGTACCTGCTGGAACGACCAACGTGAAACAACCCGGAGATTCACACATCTGCTATTCAGGCCATCGTTAAACACGTTGCAGGTTTCACAAACAACAAGGTTTTCTTCCCTCGTAGTAAGTACCTGGTCAGTGGTGATATTGCAACAAGTGGCTTAATGGAATTGCATGGAACCCAGCGTGGTATTGCAGTTATCAAGGCATCGATTCTGTAAGGCATAGAAATACACAATGCTTCACCAGTGAAGTGTGTTTCAAACTGCCCCGCTTTCAAAGATGGATGCCCGTTCGAAAACCTGAAGACCATGGGTGAGTACGTGGACAAACTGACCCAAATACGAGACAAAAGCAGTTGTAAAGGTCGCGCAGCATTCCAAAAGTTGAAAGAGTTACGCGGGTTGCGCTTATCAGTATTCGCTTGCCACACGTGAGATGGCCTACATGCGTGCCCTAGCTTGTGCATTAGAAGGACGGGCCAAGAGAGAATCTAACAATGGAAGATCTGCGGCGTCGGCTTCGCACTATTCAGCACCCGAGTTACTCAGTAGCTTCATATGTTGCTGACTTAAAACAAAATTGCCTACATACAGGAATATATGTGATACTGCTCACTATTGAGCAAGTTGCAACCTTTCGCCGCATTTTCTTGGAGTAACCTTAACTACTTTAAGAATCGATTGCATGCAAAACGGCCCTCGAGGCCACTAAACTAAGAAGATATGTGATATTCGTAGATAGCAGTGTGACTATAATACCCTATGTCTGTTCAATTTCGTAAATGAATTTATCTGAAGATACAACCGACGCTGACCCCTAAAAGCACTAGAAATAATGCTCGTGGTGCAATTTTTGAAAATATCAAGTTTCGATGAATAATCTATTATGAAATCCACAATAGAAACGAAAATAAAAGGTTTTACTAATAAAATACGCCATTGGGGCGCTAAGATATCATCAAATTTGGAAAATTATATTTTTTTAGTTGAAAATATACATTGATAACAAATCTGATTTTAGGCTAAACCAATACCGTAAATTTGAATTGGTTTCCACCATAATAGGAAGCAAAATAATACTTCCAAAACATGCACAAAGAAGGAAACCGCGAAAATCATGAAACGATATTACACACTAAGAGATTACAAAATGTAATCTCTTGTACACTGAGTTTTTATTGTTTCATTTTAAATACAAAATTTGTTATTTCATGCTACCCTATCACTGCAGTCTTGACATCATAAGCAACCAATTAGACTATGAAACGTTTCATGGCCAACGCCCGCTTACAAAACAAAACGTTCTCTTTATTCGAGGCTGGCAATTTTTCTTTGAAGGACCTTCGATCAGCCGAGGACCAGAGGTTGTCATTTATGATCTTTTTCTCTTATTAACTGACTTTTTAATCCACAATCAATGTGTAACGCTGCAGATTTCGGTCAATTTTAACATCTCGTCTCTCTTTATGTGATAGGTTTGAGTATTGAAGACTAACAGATTGGCCAAGATCATTTCGGGTATGTATACGCATAGGCAGGTTTTTTGCGTACGCTGGTTGTTTTATCGGTCGCGTATACCGTTTATATCTTCATGCACAGCAACTACGAAGTAAGTAATTAAGATCTCTGCCATATTACGAACGATTTCTATTTTCAGTTTAAATGCAAAGCACTCCACGATCAGTTTAGGTCATGTCAGTTTGCCATGTGATTTGGCTTTTTCAGTCCACAGTTACTCTGAAAGTTGAAAATTGAAAAAAAAAAAGAGTTAAAACAGTGAATTCTAAATATTTCGCCTTTTTTCTTTTTCTTTTACATTCCATAGTGTGTTTGATTAGATGGAATAGAGCAATGAAATTGACGAGTATTTTCTTCCTAAATGACCATCAGCTTTGACGCAACTGTTTACTCTCTTTTTTCATGGAATAGCTATATAACTCAGAAGTACACTCCTTTTAAAGAAAAAAAATTCCTTCAATAGTGCTCGTCGGCCGAGGTCACGGTTTTCATCTAAAAGTCTTTGGCTGATGCTCACCCGTTGCGCACATATAATAATACCATACTAACAAAAAAATAATTGGTTCCATAATTTTCTCTTGCACCATGAATAATTCCAAAATTTCCCACAGTAAAAGGTGAATGAATTTAAATTGACGAGGATGCTCCATGAATTTCTACAAAAAACACAACCTTGATACTGATCTTAAACATTTTTAAGTTCAAACATCAAAATAATCCTCCCTTGTTTTTGCTTATCATTCAAATGAAATACGACTAATTTAAAAAGTTACTAAGGAATAGTTTCACTTCTCACAAGCATGATACTTACAAACAATGAACCGTTACGAACAAGACTATTATTTAGCAATCCCCACTGTGAAGTCTTTGCTCTATACAGCGCCAACATGCCAAATTTTAAAATTAAAACAAAGAGGAAAATTCTAAAGAATGAAATCACCAAGGCGAATTTACTGTTCTGCTCATTACTGCAAGGATAAACGAGCGGGGATAACTACTATCAGCATTGCTTTAAATTGTGCTGCTTTTAAAACACCAAGATGCATGCATACACGTTCTCAGACAGCGTCCCGAGCAAAATTGATTGAATGCTACGCGTGACGATCAGGTATCAACAAATACATTTGTATCCCGAAATTCATACTGAAACAGATGATCATCGCGAAAAAATACATTCTTTTATTTTTTTTTTCAGAGGGTACAGTAACGAATCCTGCAATCTAATTGGTTCTTAGTGCGGTCCGTATTTTCCTATCTCTGCCCATGGGCAACAGTAACGCTTTCGTGAGTCGCCGAGTACATCCCCATTTTTGGTGCCATTTTTCATAAATATATGTCGTTTCTCCGGCTGGGCAGTATTTTTAAGCAAAGACGTCGGTCACTGCTTCAAGCTGGTAAATAACTTATTAATCCTCTCTTTTCTCCCTCTCAAATCACTTTGGTTGACAGAGAAATATTGGTTTCAAATTAAATTTGTATTAGTACCAATGTCATTAAATTGGTTGGCAAGCGGCCTAAAAACAGTCTGTAATTAATTTTAATCCTTCACAAAACTGAAGTACCTAGAAAGTTAAAAAGTGAGGTATTTTTTTACAATTGAATTGATCGATGGAACTTTCATTCATTTAATATCTGAATTCTCTCAAACAATTTGTTCGTAGTGAAAGGGCGAGCGAAATTTTCAGTTCTACTAGCTACGAAGAAGTCTTCGGTGAGTCTTTCCAAGTCCCGGCGTTCAACCTGGATATTTGTACCGTAAATTGCACAACAGAAAATGCAGGAATTCAATAAGAAAAGGCCGCATTAAATCCCCTTGTTTCTAGTTGAAGTGTCTCATTCGAATTTAGTTTTTGTGGAGGAAAGACCAGATTTACACACGCCATTGCAGCAAACAAACGAGCAAACACTCACAACGTCAAAATGAAAAATTTGAATTTACTTACGACTACCTTCCTTGCCATTTACTTACTGAACAGAGGTAAATATTCGTACATTAATCGTCGATGAGACTGAATAATACTTTCCGTAAGATTGAAGAAAACATTGCTGCCACAATCCTTGCCAAACTAGTTCCGTTGTTTTTACAAAAGTGTACTTGCGGTTTGTTTTTTCTTACGCGCTCTCTAATTGACAGGTGTCAGATTGTGACATATAGTTGTAAAAATAATGTGTCAAAGTTTGTTTGGAAACCTTTTAAATCACCTTTATCGTTACGCAAATGAAAAATGTTTCGGTGAAGCCTCTCTCTTTAATTTGCATGACCTCTATTTTAACTACCATTTACTCGCTCAAAAATTGTTCAGTTTACGGAAGATCTTGCTGTAATCACAGCCCTAAATCATTGGGGTTCCTTTGGAATGAATTTCGTCAGTTTTCAGGAAAAAAAAATAAAGATGTCTTTCACTAGCCTAACTCGGTCCGTGTTGGGAAAAACTGTGCCTGAGGTCGTGAGTACCGCCCGAGGCCGTAGGCTGGGGAATAACACATATATCTTTAAGTGGCTTATTTACCCACATAGTCCCCAATAGCCTCTTATAAATCTGTATAAGTCCACGGACATGAGTATCAAGTTCGGAAAAAAGTTAAAAAAGAAAAAGTAAGGATCCTTTAAAAAAAAAAAAAATAATAATGAAAAATAAAAAAAAAGGCTTAAAAACTCAAAGAGAGAGAGGATGAGATCCAGTCAGCCACAAAATCGATTGCAAGATCTGAGAATGGCCTGGGCGGTTAGAGGCTCCCAGTGAGTTAAAAGTATTGTCCTATTTCTTACCCCCAGCAAAGCAAGTAATGAAAAATAAAATTGGTAAATAACGTGTTTTCCAACGTCACTAAACTGTCAAAATAGTGTGAGGCACCCCACCAAATTTTCTGTGAGTGCGGAAGACAATACCGGGTAAACTGTGTTTTTATCTTAAATTTACCCAGCGAAAATGTCTACCCGACTAACATCTGCATTTCTGGTTTGCCTGTTGTTGGTTACTCTGATGGAAGAGGCAAAACCTGTACTTGGAGGGAAAGGAGGAGGAAAATTTTCGAAACTATCGAACAGGGTAAAGGGAACTGGAGGAGAGCATGGAGGAACTAGGAGAATGCAAAGAAGGTAAAATTTAACAATGAATACCTAGTAATAAACTTGTGACCCTCTGTATTTGAAAAAAAAAACCCTCTGAAAGAAATTGCGACTAAGATGGTTTTCTTTAGGCTTTTCACGACAACACAGATTTAGAAATAAAATTAGGTAAAAAAAAACCTGTTCTTCCTAATAAGGACAAAATTGACAACGAATTAGTAGTGTAATTTTACTTCTCGGCGGCTTATTGAAAATAGAAAATAAGTTTTCCATTTAGTTGCTCCTACATTTAAAGCGTAACTTCACTAAAGCGATTCATGGATCATTGTCGTAATTTATTTTCAGCTTGCTCGATGATCTCTGAACTAAAAGAGCGGCTCACTGCTGTAGAGGGAGAGATTGAAGAGCTGAAGAAAGAACCGCCGACAAACCCCCCAACAAACCCCCCTCCACTGGCTCCAGGTACATTTCGGAACATTTTCTTCAAGTCAATACCTCAAACCATGTTTGTCTTTTTATATTTTTATATTTAAGTTTTTTGCTATCTTAAATTACCCAGAAGAACAATTGGCCTAAAGCAGGTTCCGTTGGTCTTCTCCCTCCCCATTTTCAGCAATTTGAGCCATCGCAGGTCATCACATAGAGGCATATCTATCCCTAACCAACAAAATTCTAGTCAATACTCGATGGTTACCACGAATTCTAGATTGTTTTTCTCCACCTACACATGGTTGATATGTGTCTAAATGTCCAATCAACTTGCTTGAAAAACTGATAAACGTCTCCGCTCGTCACGATTTTTGCGGACTCAAATATAAAACTATAGTGACATCATGATAATATAGCAAAGTTTTGGAAAAGATTGATAAGCGACGCCGTTTTTTGCCCAGGTATAAACAATTCAGGTAGCAAGATAAAGCTTTTAATTTTTCTATCAACAGTCCTTTGACAGGGGCACAAAAAATGTTTTCATTCACAAAATGACGTTGAGGCTCCATGATGTTGACATGCGTGCTGAGTGGTCTTTAGCACGCATAAAAATTGGATATCACCGCTTTTTTAAAAAAATTCCCGCCATTTTAACAAATGTTCACTGTTGCTATGTATTGACAAGTGAGTTTGGGACACGCGCAGACATTTTTCAGCTCTGTTTTTGCCATATTGCAAATAAGAGTGTGAAGGCTACAAAGTTCTGGACAGCGCTGACAGGAAGAATACCTACGGTATGGGCAATGCAGCATGTGACAACGACATTGAAGAAGCGTGGTACCGCTTCACCGGAGCCGCAGGCTCAAAGATGCCAGAGTCACTACCAAATAAAAACACGTGTGGCACGCATACACCGGGGTGGCTGAATGAACGACATCCATCTGTTGCCGAGGGAAAGGTGCACAGATCACATTTCTTACAACAGTAAAATTTTTTTCTGGGTAATTCATATGAATGAATTCAAGACTCCGTTTGGCGGGAAATTATTCTCCGGTGTTTGCCCACGAACATTATTTGTTCCGAGAAGAAAATTATTTTCGAAGAGCGAAGCTTTAGGAAAGCTGTGGACTTCGGATAACAGATGATGCCGAAGGATATGTAAACGAGCACATTTGTAAGCCAAATGAACGCATTTATTCTCTCTTTCTCTTTTTTCTTTATTACTGTGCGCGTAACAAAACGATCACTTCGAAAACAGATGTTGATTTTCCACCAATTGGTTAATAAGAAAATTTATTCCTTCTAATGAAACAACAGCAGAACGCTCTCCAACTAAAATCAACTTTTAAAGGAAGACTTTCATTGCATTGAAAGCAATGTTTGAAAATTGGAGAATATCACTGGGGGAATATCACTGGGGGAATATCACTGGGAGAATATCACTGGGGGAATATCACTGGGGGAATATCACTGGGGGAATATCACTGGGGGAATATCACTGGGGGAATATCACTTCGTACATTTCTGTACCAGTGAGAACACAGGCTTTATGACGTTATATGGGAAAAAAAAACCTGAGTGTTTTCAATCGGCTTTTATGAAAATTTTTGTTTTCAATCATGACACAGCGTAACATATATCTTAATTCTATCATAAGACTATATTTGTGGTGACTAGACATTTATTTATCTTTTCAATTCCAATGTTTTTCGGTTTAGGTATCCAGACAAGTCTGTTTCAACTGGGATGGCAACAATTGTAACTGGCAAGCCGGCATTGAAGTACGAAACTGTGACTCGTTCTTTGTCTACAAACTGGTGAAATCGCCCGGTTGCCAACTCCGTTATTGTGGCAGTGACTAACGGATGATGGGCAATTAAAACTGAAGCATGTCACACGCTTACGGCTGAGCCTTACACTCCAACACAAGAACTTTACAGGGGAAAGGGGACGTATACTTATATCAGCCTTAGCACTTGATATCAGCTGGTAGCAGAAGTTCATTCTGTAATGTGGACTTGAATGATTGAAAAGAGAAATAAAGAATTCATTATTGGTGGTAGATGTGCGGAAAAAGTGTGCAATAAAAGTGTTCGGGAATCACGACAATCTTCTAATTAAATTTCAAAACGTGATAATGACGTGTCTTTTCAGAATTAGGGCTTCAGGTGTTCGCAGTCATCTTCGCTCATCTGCAGTGATAATGTGAAAATAAAGTAGAAAAAAAAAGTAAACATAAATGGTATGTTTATGCTTTTATCTGGAGATAGTATTTAATAAAGGTACTCGGCAATTGAAAAACGGCTCAATAGAGTTAACTACCGGGTATTGGAGTGTTCTTTCATTATCAGCGACTCAAAAGTTTATTGCTATTTCGTGTGATAAACGTTTTGGAGTAGCAAAAGGACATATTCCTTTTATTATGTTTATCAGGGCAACAGCCTAAACCCACTGCCTCCAGTTTAGGTAATGTTACCAAAGAAATGATTAACGCAATAGAAAAAATTCAACTCGGAAGAGAACAAAAGATGCCAATAAGTTTTGTGTAACACTTTGCAAAAATAAGGTATGAAGTTTTGGCTGCTATATAAATACTTGTGGAAACTGGCTGCTTATCTTCGAGTAATCAAACCATTGTAACAAAATATGAGCAAAGCTCTCTGTATTTATAGGATGGTTTTAACAACAAACGAATTTACAAAAGAATTTATCTCGAGGATTATTCAACAATATTCATTTCACTTTCGGCAAATAATTGTTAATCATTGTCACTAACAACGGCGTGGTCAAGTTCAATTACCGAAGTTTAATTTGCACTTTGTAAAAGTAAGAAAAATAATGCGTTTAGCAAAACAGCTTTAACACATCTGAAACACATCTTTAAAATTTTGGTGTAAATGGGGATATTTTTAAGATACTATACTCGGGAAACAACTACGCGAAACTGCTTTGACATTCAGACATGGTTTGATGCTACTTTGGTTTTAGATTGATTGAATGTAACCGAGAGGTTACAATTCATAGACCCAACGTTTCGACACACCTGTCTAGTGCCTTCATCAGGGATGATTTAAACGCTGCAACAAGAGGTCCTTTTAGACGCTCACTAATTAGCTACCCCATTCACTTGATGAAATCTGAAAAGAGCATATCAGGAGAATATTTCTTTTATTTTGAAATCACGTGTATGATTACAGACCAAATTACCATAATTAAGTTTATTAATTTTATTAAGTAGCTCTTCTTGATTCAATCATTTAAAGCCACTTTAACAAAATCAAAAGGAAGGTTGTCGTGATATTTTACGAAAATAAACAGCATTGGTAAAGTCGCTGTAGTAGTAGGAATTGCGTTGTCGTTAGTTTCGGTAGTAGTAGTAGGTCGGTAACTGTTTCATCGGCTGAAGTCTTCGTTGTAGTTGTTCTTTGAAAAAACACGGTCAAAGTAATTGTTCTCGTCGAATGAGCTGCCTGTCGTGTTGCATACGAGTTGTCGTCACGACTTACCAGGCAGTCTTGAAAAGGTAGTTTACTCTTTCTTCGACCTCCCTGGTAAACTGTATATCAGTGTTTTGTTTGTTAAGGTGGTGGTGAAATGCGTCGATTTCGTCGTGTCGCACGGCGGTGAATGCACCGTCAACGTAGCGTAACCAAAAACGGTATCGTTTGTCTGCAAGTCGAAAGGGCGCTTTCTAGATGTTCTGCCTCATAATTTCCGCTACAACAGAAACTTGAGATAGCTGTACGGTGCAACTGTTTGTAGTGTTTACCGTTGTACTGAAAGTAAGTTGACGTTTGTCGAAGGTTTAGTAAGTCCATAATGTCCCCTGTCAGTAGCGGTAGAGGGTCGGTAGATTGTCGCATTGCAATCTTAGTACATTGTAGCGCCAATTGAAGTGGAAGCGATTTCACACCAAATGACATTGGTCTGTAGTCGTCAGGTATCTATATAGTCTTAGTGGTGTAATGAAGTCCTCAGTGGATTGTAGTTTACGTCTGGATTTGATGGTAAGCGGTTGTAGTCATGTTGTCGTCAGGTACTTGGACAGTTGGTATGCAGGAGAAGTACAGAAAAGAGCAATCTTCCTGTTTAAGACAAAGTTGACAACGAGTTAGCTCTATAATTTTACCCTTGGCAGCTTATCGAAAATTGAAAAAAAGTTTTCCAATTAGTTGCTTTTATACTTAAAGCATAGTTTCACTAAAGTGATTCACTAAAGTGTCGAAGTACTACAATCACCAGGGCTTAGTTGGTTTTTTTTTAAAGGGGAAGAGTTACGCGGGTAGCTCTTATAAGTTTTCGCTTCACACACGCGAGATGGCCAACATGGGCGCTCTAGCTTGTGCTGTAGAAGGACGAGCAAAGAGAGAATCTAACAATGGAAGATCTGTGGCGTCGGCTTCGCACTTTTCAGCACCCGAGTTATTCAGTTTCATATGTTGCCGACTTAAAACAAAGTTGTCTACATACAGGAATATATGTGATATCAGCATTTTCTCGGAGTAAACTTAACTACTTTAAGAATCGATTGCATGTGAAACGGCCCTCGAGGCCACTAAACTAAGAAGACATATGATATTCGTAGATAGCAGTGTGGCTATAAAACCCTATGTCTGTTCAATTTTGTAAAGGACTTTAATATCTGAAGATACAACTGACGCTAACCCCTAGGAAAACTAGAAATAATACTCGAAATACAGTAAACGGTTTGAACCCTGGGGTAACATGTAATAGTGTAGTTTGAGTGTAGTCCTGAGAAGGAATGTTGTCAATAGTGGTGACTGACGTCAAGTGAATAGTTGTTGTCAGTCGAATGTTCGAAGTCCGAATTGTATAAACTGATTGGTCAGTTTTACCGTGATGTTATTGGCTGTAAGACTCAAGCGGCTTAGGTTGATCGTGATTAGTCGGTCTCGATCCGTTGGTAAAGTTGAAGCGTTCTGTTCGGTTCGTTTTTAATGTGAATGTCGTGAATGAGTCTTTTGTATGGTGCCGGTGGTGGTTTACTCCTGTTAAGGGGAGTGTGGTCTAAGTTAGTAAACCAGCTTTCCAGAGTCAGTCGTTAAAAGTAGGTGCTGTAGGTTAGGCAATGCGCAGAGTCCCAGTCAATAGTGTGGTTCTTAAGTCGGTGATGTTTAGCAATGTGACTGTTGATATCGTCTTTCCTCGTCGCTCGCTTCTGTTGAGTTAGTGTGATTGTGAATTTTCTGCCAGTCTCGCCGAGGTAGGAGGCGTGGCAGTCGGAGCAATTGATCGTATAAACTGCTCCCTGTCGGTTCCTCGGTTCGTCTTTGTCTTTAACGTTAGTAAGTAACTGACGGAGTGTGGTAATGGGTTTGTGAGCGAAGCGGATATTTAAGGGTTGTAGGACTCGCGAGATGTTCTCAGATATGCCCATTATATACGGTATAGTCGCTGTAGTAGTAGGAGTGGCGTTCAGTGTCGTTAGCTTCGGTAGTAGTAATAAGTGTTTCGTCGGACGAAGTATTCGTTGAAGTTGTTCTTTGAAGAAACGCGGTGAAGGTACTTGTTCTCGTCGGATGAGCTGTCTGTCGTGTTGCATCCTAGTTACGCTCGTCGTGTTAGAGTCCTCAAAATTGTGGCTTTGTGTGATGTCGGGTTGTAGGATGACTCGTCCAGCAATCTGTCGGGATATGTTGCTTTCTTGTAAACTGTTGTTCGTAATGATTTGTCGTCGCGGCTTACCAGGCAGTCTAGAGAAGCTAGTTTACCATTTTCTTCGACCTCTCGGGTAAACTTTAAGTCAGTGTTTTTTCCGTGAAGGTGGTGGTGAAATGCGTCGATTTCGTCGTGTTGGACGGCGGTGAATGTATCGTCAACGCAGCGTAATCAAAGCGGTATCGTTTGTCGGCAAGTCGAAAGGGCGCTTTCCTCAATGTTCTGCATCACAGTTTCTGCTACAACAGAAACTGAAGACTCCATATCTGTACAGCGTAACTGTTTGTGGTGTTTACCGTTTTACTGAATGTAAGTTGACGTTTTCAAAGGTTTAGTGAGTCCATAATGTCCCCTGTCGGTAGTGGTAGAGGGTCGGTAGATTGTCAGATTGCAGTCTCAGTACATTGTAGTGCCAATTGAAGTAGAATACTTGTAAAAAGCGATTTCGAATGACATCGAATGACACTAATTTCTAGTCCTCAGGTATCTGTACAGTCTTAGCGACGTTAATAAAGTCCTCGGCGGATCGTAGTTTAAGTCTGGATTTGTCGGTGAGCGGGTATAGTATTGTTGTCAGATGCTTGGACAGTTGGTATGTAGGAGAAGAACAGAAAGAAACAATAGGCCGCATCGGGAAACCAGGTTTGTGTAGTTTCGGCAGACCGTAAAGTTGCAGTGGCTGTGGTACTGAGCACCTGAGCTGGTAGTGGCGTTGCTTTTGTCGTTAACTAGTGGGTCCATTTTGATGTAGTCAGTCTTTTCCATAACAACAGTAACTCGTCCTTTGTCGGCTGGTAGAATAATTATTGTCGGCTGGTAGATTAATTATTGTCGGCTTAGATCATTCGACTGACAACAACTATTCACTTGGCTCTGATGAGGAATTCCGCTCAGGTTATTAAAACGTCAGTCACCACAACAAACAGCATTCCTTCTCAGGACTACACTCACCTGGACGATTAAACTACAAAAATAAAAAATTGTAAGTACAATAAAAACTTTGCTTTTTCATTTTAACCTATCACTGCAGACTTGACATCATAAGCAACCAATCAGACGTTGAAACGTTTCATGGCCAACGCCCGCTTACAAAACAAAACCGTTCTTCTTACTCGAGGCTGGCAATTAGTCTTTGGAGGATTCCTTCGATCAGCCGAGGATCAAAGGTTGTCATTTATGGTTTTTTTATCTTTGACTTTTGACTGACTTTTTAATCCACAATCGATGTGTACACTACAGATTTCGGTCAATTTTAACATTTCGTTTTTCTTTATGTGATAGGTTTGAGTATTGAATACTTAAAGATTGACCAAGATCATTTCAGGTACGTAATCAACGTCTGACGTTTTACTTTTGTAACCACTAGGCCTTTACGCACGCAGCTTGTTTTATCGGTCGTGTATACCGTTTATATCTCCATGCACAGCAACTACGAAGTAAGTAATTAAGAGCTCTGCCATTATTTGTTCCGACAAGCGAATGACTTTCGAAGAGCAAAGCTTTAGGAAAGCTGTGGACTTCGGATAACAGATGATGCCGAAGGATATATATACGTACACATCTCTAAGCCAAATGAATGCATTTATTCACTCTTTTTTTCCCCCTTTATTGCTGTGCGCGTAACAAAACGATCACATTGAAAACAGATGTTGACTTTCCACCAATTCGTTAACAAGCAAATTTATCCCCGCTAATGAAACAACAGAAAAACTCTCTCCAGCTTAAATAAACTTTTAAAGGACGACTTTCATGGCATTGAAAGCAATGTTTGAAAATTGGAGAATATATCCGGGGGAATATCATCAGATAATCTCCAGGTTTAGCCGGGGCTCATTCGACTACGCGACACATTTTAACCAATAGCACGTTGGCGAAAACGGTTATAAGTACAGATATTTACCGAAGAAAGTTCGCAAAACACAACTTCTTCAAAGGCAAACTAAAATTTTACAAAAGGGCTGCTAAACAGAGCTCCTCTTGGAACATTTCCGTACCAGTGAGAACACAAGCTTTATGACTTTACACGAGAAAAAAAACTGAGTGTTTTCAATCGGCTTTTAAGCAAATTTTTTTTCTAGATTATATCACAGCATAACATGTATCTTAATTCTAACATAAGAATATATTTGTGATGAGTAGACATTTATTTATCTTTTCAATTCCAATGTTTTTTGGTTTAGGTATCTAGAGAAGTCTGTTTCAACTGGGTTGGCAAAAATTGTTTCTTTAAAGCCAACATTGAAGTACGAAACTGCGAATCGTTCTTTGTCTACAGACTGGTGAAAACGCTCGATTGCAACCTCCGTTATTGTGGCAGTGACTAGAAGAAGCATGTCATAGGCGTACGGCTGAACCTTACAATCAGATTTACCAGAATTTTACCAGGGAAAGAGAAAATATACTTATATCAGCCTTATAGTACTTGATATCAGCTGGCAACAACAGTTCTTTTTGTAATGTGGAATTAAATGATTAAAAAGGGAAATAAAGAATGATGGTAGTCTAACCCACTGCCTCGCTTTTTGATAATATTACTAAAGAAATGATTAACGCAATAGGAGAAATTCAACTCCGAAGAGCACAAAAGATGCCACCAGGTTAATTTGATGTAACACTTTAAATTTCAAAAGTAAGTTTTGGCTGCTTTATAAATACTTGTGGAAACTGGCTGCTTATCTCCGAGTAATCAAACCATTGTAAAAAAATATGAGCAAAGCTTTCTGTATTTACAGGATGGCTTCAACAACAAAACGAATTTACAGAAGAATTTATCTCGAGGATTATTCAACAATATTCATTTCACTTTGGGCAAATGATTGTTATTCATTGTCACTAAAAACGGTGTGGTCGAGTTCAATGATGAAATTTTACGTCGCACTTTGTAAAAATAAGACAAAGAATTTGAAATATTTCCTTCAGTAATGCATTAGTATACGAGCACATCACTTTAAGGTCTCTGGACTCTTCAAACCACCCGATGGAAGAGAAACATCTCTACACATCTCACTTCTGCTAATCGTCTGGCTATGATGTACAGTACTGAGTTAACCCGAAACATTTTGGTGTTATAATATCCGATGATGAAAAAAGAATCACATACCCTATTCATACCAGCAAAACATGTTTGGTGAAACCGGGTTTAACTCAACGATAATCAGAGGCAGAGGACTGAATAACTGAATTTTTCATAAGTTTCAAGAAGTCACTATTTTTCATTTCCAATGTGTTCAATTTGAAGTCGAAAAAGAAGGTTTAAGCAGATTCTATAGAGAGAGCAATTTTCAACCGTGTTTGGGAAAACAGCTTTAGCTCATCTGAAACACATCTTTAAACTTTGGTGTCAATGGGTAACATTGAGACAATTTGTCAGCGTGAAGGGGTCGAAAAGCAAATCAGTGGCAGGTAACACAGTCTACAGAACCAAAATGCACCTGTTATAACCTTCTATAATCTTATTTAAAACAAGTAAATGTCTACATGAGTAGTAGAGTGTT
The DNA here is from genome assembly GCF_964200805.1 of Pocillopora damicornis. Classification (NCBI taxonomy): domain Eukaryota; kingdom Metazoa; phylum Cnidaria; class Anthozoa; order Scleractinia; family Pocilloporidae; genus Pocillopora; species Pocillopora damicornis. The sequence goes on along the minus strand of NC_142677.1, from coordinate 11,800,651 downwards.
CTACCACAGGTAAAATCTCATAAGAGCCGAAATTGTGACAACTGTAATTGCATCATCGTCGCTTAAATCTGAAATAATTATCCCCTTTATCAAACCACGATTCACTTTTGTATTACTTTAAGGAGACTTTTTTAAGATACTGTACTCAGTAGACAACTTCGCGAAACTGCTTTGACATTCAAAAGAGAAGTGTGAAAAAAAAAAAAGGAAAAAAAAGTTTGATTGAATCAGACCATGGCTTGACCAATTGAGCTAATCCAGTTGTCATCTTGATTCAGGTTTACATCATCTTTATCACTAACTGGCATTAAAAAGTTTTGGTCTGACTCTTGTTTCATAAGAGAACTCCTCTTCATTTAAGTCGGTAATTTTCAGTTTGAAAAGTGTTTCTTAATAAGCGTTTCATTATGATCAGAGGGGTAGTTCTGTTTGTAAGCATCATCTTCGCTCTTAGGTAAGTGTTAAAAGAAATAATATTTTAAAACATGAACAAAAACCCGTATGATCCTGATGCAATCTTGATTTCTTTTCACCGGAGGATGGGTAGAAGTGTTGCCGGAAAGCATTCTGGGAAACACAATCTGGGACAGAAAACGCCCATTCATCACAGCAGAGCGCGGCAAAGCGTAATAAAAAAGCAAACAAGTAAGGTCAAACAAGGAATATTTGTTACTACGTTACTAACCTGAAGAGGATGATACTGACGAACATCATCAAAAACTGCCGGAGTTTATAAAGTATGGTATCTGTGTCTAGTTGGTAAAAAAATTGAGGTTAAAGATAAAGATTCGCCAACCAATAGTATGGCCTCGAGAGAGCATGCTTTATTTTCCATTCTGTTTTTCTAGGCGTTGCTTCCCTTGTTGCTTTTCTTTTCTTTTACAGAACAACCTCCAAAATCTTCGTACACCCCCTAAAAATTTCAAAAATTAATTTTCTCCTTAAAAACACTGGAAATAGAAAAATGCCCTCAAGGAAAACAAAACACCTTCTTTGAATAATGAACCTCGTGCGCTTGAGTCCGTGTTATTGATCGCACACCTATGACGTAGCATCTCGCGATTCAGCTCTGCCTGACACGATCGAGTCACTTGGCAACTATACGGTGAATTTTTTAAGTTGGAAGGACCTTTGTTAACGACCTCCCTTCTCCTTGTTCTTCCAGCTCCAAACTTTCTGACAGGATCAGATAACGTACCTGCTGGAATGACCAACGTGAAACAACCCGGAGGTTCCTTAACTGCTGCTGTTGGAGATGGAAAAACTGACGACACATCGGCCATTCAGGCCATCGTTAAACACGTTGCAGGTTCCTCAAACAACAAGGTTTTCTTCCCTCGCGGTGAGTACCTGGTCAGCAGTGATATTGCTATAAGTGGCTCAGTGGAATTGCATGGAACCCAGAGTGGTATTGCAGTTATCAAGGCGTCGATTCCGTATGCCATAGAAATACAGAATGCTTCACCAGTAAAGCGTGTTTCACTGAAGTATCTGTATCTGGACGGAATTCTTGTAGTATTTGATGGTCAAACTAAAGGGCCATCATCTACAGGTGACATTATTATAGAGGGCTGTGTATTCTTTTCATCGACAAGTCCAACTGCAAGAAACGGACAGAAACGACAACTGATGATGATAGAGCTTGGAAACAGTCGTGTTTACAAAAACGTTTTTTTACGTGATTCAGGTGCATATGGAGTTGCTTCCGCATTTAGAAGTACTTTGAGCGTTTGGGTAATTGACAACGTATGTGGACTTGAGCTAAGTAAATTAGAGTGGTTGTCTTCCAAAGTTGAGCCAGTATCCCATTGGCGAGATCAAAAACAGAAATTAGAGTTCTTGAAGACTCGTTACAATCTTAAATCTGACCAAGGCTACTTTAAAAGTTGTCTGTATGACCAGTGCGACAAAAAAATGAAAATAGCGGAAAATATATTCAACGGAAGTCCCAATACCGGAAGACACAGAGACCACGCTATGTACCTGAAAGGGTTTGATAACATGGAAGTGAAAAGCAATTACGTCAGAGGTTGGCTTGCGAATCCATCAGGTGGTATCAAAGTTCGAAATGGAAAAAATCTTTGGCTTGCTCGCAATTATGTCGACGACACAGGCATTTTGTTGTATTCACACAGGAAACGCAAGGCCTGTCTTCATGATGGTCTCAAGAACGTGATCGTCTACGGAAATCATCTCGTACAACGAACAAGACCAGGCAGAAGAGAAAGCAGTTTAAGCTATTATGAACCCCACTCGGTTGGAAAGGATGACAATATCAAATACTCTGCTAACGTATTTGAGATCGTTGGGTTCAGTAACCCGACTAAGTACAGATGCATTTGGCTGACCAATGGTAATCCGTCTCAACATCATGTGTACAAAGACAACGTGTATCATGGGACTTCGACGCCAGTGAAGCTGCAAGCGGACCGAGGTACTCCATCATACGAGACAAAGGACATTGAACAAAAAATCAAAGATCTGTACAAATATCCAGTATATAAACTAGACATTCCACCTTATTAAACTATGAACTTGCCCACAATATCAGAATAGTTGTAAAGATTAACGATTCTTATTCAATGACATGTAAATGAGTGGCAGGGTATTCTGCAGCTTAGCCGGAAATTTATTAGAGTGATCGAGGGGCATAATTTTAAATTACAGTATCCTTGATATTTTTCGGGCATATTTTAATATTTTAGTCACTATCCTGAACGGTACTTTCGCCACCAACGGTCCTTTGACAGGGGCACAAAAAATGTTTTCATTCACAAAAATGAATTAATCTTGTGTACGTTGAGCCTCGTTGATGTTGCCATACGCGCTGAGTGGTCTTCAGCGTTTTAACTAAAAGATGGATATTACAGGTTTTTTTAAAAAAATTCCCGCCATTTTAATAAATATACATTGTTGTTATGGATTGACAAGTGAGTCTGGGACACGCGCAGACGTTTTTCAGCTCTTTTTTTGCCATATTGCAAACTAGAGTGTGAAGGCTACAAAGTTCTGGACAGCGCTGACAGGAAGAATACCTACGCTTTGGGCGGCATTGCATGTGACGACGAAATAGAAGAAGCGTGGTACCGCCAAATGAAAAGATGTTTGGCATGCATGCACCAGGGTGGCTGAATGGACGACATCCATCCGTTGCCGAGGGAAAGGTGCACTGATCACAATTCTCACAACAATAAATTTTTTTTCTGGGTAATTCATATATATAAACACTAACCTCTGTTTGGCGCAAAATTATTCTCGGATACTTGCCCACGAACATTATTTTTTCCGAGAAGCGAATGACTTTCGAAGAGCGAAGCTTTAGGAAAACTGTGGGCTTCGGATAACAGATGATGCCGAAGGACACATGTACGCGTACATCTCTAAGCCAAATGAATGCATTTACCGTCTCTTTCTCTTTTTTCTTTATTGCTGAGCTCCTCTTCTAACATTTCCGTACCAGTGAGAACACAAGCTTTATGACTTTATACGAGAAAAAAACTGAGTATTTTCAATCGGCTTTTGTGCAAATTTTTTTTCTGATTATAACACAGCATAACATATATCTTGATTCTAACATAAGACTATATTTGTGATGAGTAGAAATTTATTTATCTTTTCAATTCTTATGTTTTTTGGCTTAGGTATCCAGGCAAGTCTGTTTCAACTGGGTTAGCGACAATTGTTTCTTTAAGCCAACATTACGAAACTGTGACTTGTTCTTCGTTTACAAGCCGGTGAAATCGCCCAGTTGCAAACTCTGTTATTGTGGCAGGGACTGGAGGATGATGGGCAATTAAAACTGAAGCATGTCATAGGCATACGGCTGAACCTTACGATCAGATTTACTAGAACTTTACAGGGGAAAGGGGAAATATATTGATATCAGCCTTAGTACTTGATATCAGCTGGTAGCAGAAGTTCTTTCTGTAATGTGGACTTGAATGATTAAAAAGGAAAATAAATAATTCATTATTGGTCCATGGTAGATGTGCGGAAAAAGTGTGCAGTATCAAAGTGTTTGGGAATCACGACCATCCCGCGATAAGTTTCAGTATGGGATGTTGAGGTGTCTTTTTAGAATAAGGGCTTCAGGAGTTCGCAGTCATCTTTGCTCAACTGGGGTGATGATGCGAAAAAAAAAGGTTGGAAAAAAGCTGAAAAAAGTAAATATAGATGGTATGTGTGGGCTTTTATCTGGAGGTGGTATTTGATAAAGGTGTTCGGCGCGATTGAAAAACGGCTTAATAGAGTTAACTGAGCTACCGGGTATTGGGGAGCTCTTTTATTATCAGCAATTCAAAAGTTTATTGCCATTTCCTGTGATAAAGGTTTTATGTACGAGTAGCAAAAGGACATCTTCCTTCGATAGCCTCTTTTAGGTCCTCAGTCAGTGGAAGGGAGTGAAATTGCGGGCGAACGACGAACGGCGGTTGTGGTTATCAGGGCAACAGTCTAACCCCGCTGCCTCGCGTATTCAGGATACCGTAATTTCCGGTCGTTTACCCGCGGGTAATCTGTTGATTTTGCGTTAAACGCGCGCCACTGCGGGTAATAGGGAGGTGCGGGTTATGTGACAATTTTAAAATCTAGTGGTAGTTGAATTGAAAAAAATTATCACCAACATGCGTTTCCACCTCTCAAGTGAATTTTATTGTATTAATAGTGCCGCAAAGCGGCACGAAAACATGATGCCGACTCGAGTTTATTTCACGCACGAACAAATTGCGACGAACAAATTGCTATTGGCACGCGTGAAAACAAAACCTTGATGGTGACGAAAATTATCCAAAGATATCCGGCGCATCAGTAACAAATTTCCATTTAACACTAGCTTGAGCTAAAGAAAATTTTCCCGTTTTAAGGGACTTGTTAGGCCCAATAGAACCGGAGATATCGATTTTTTCAGATATCGCCGACAGTACTTTATAATTCAAGTTTTAATATTCACCCAGCTTTTTTTCAACAAATCAACATGGCGCTGAACGATCGCTCGCACAAAATCATAAAATGTGGCCACAAATTTGCATTCTGTCAAGTATGAAACGTTGAGATTTGGGCATGGGCCGCTAGTGTTTTTACTGTATAATCTTATCAATAACGTACATGCTAATATTGACACAGAATTGTGCCCGCGTCTGAATTTCTTTGACCTTTAAACTCGACAAAGACGCTTTCAAGTTTTCGAAAGTTGGATCAGACAACTTTTAAAAGACTGAAATGTATCACCTTAATGTCACGTTTTCGCCACCAAAAAGTTGAGTAACATAACGTGCGGGTTATCCACCAGTGCGGGTAATCTGTTGACTTTTTTTTTCGCCGTATGCAATAATCGGCCAATGCGGGTAATCGGCCGTGCGGGTAAACGACCGGAAATTACGGTAATATTACCAAAGACGTGATTAACGTAATAAGAGAAATTCAACTCCGAAGAGCACAAAAGATGCTACTTGGTTAATTTGATGTAACACTTTAAATTTCAAAAGTAAGGTATGAAGTTTTGGCTGCTATATAAATACTTGTGGAAACTGGCTGCTTATCTCCGAGTAATCAAACCATTGTAACAAAATATGAGCAAAGCTTTCTGTATTTATAGGATGGCAACAACAAAACGAATTTACAGAAGAACTTATCTCGAGGATTAATCAACAATATTCATTTCGCTTTCGGCAAGTAATTGGTAATCATTGTTACTAAAAACGGTATGGTCGAGTTCAATGATCAAAGTTTAAGTCGCATTTTGTAAAAATAAGACGAAGAGTTTGAAATATCTCCTTTAGCAGCGCATTGGTATACGAGCACATCACTTTAAGGTCTCTGGACTCTTCAAACGACCCGAAGGAAGAGAAATATCTCTGTATATCTCACTTCTGCTAATCGTCTAGCTATGATGTGCAGTACTGGGTTGACCCGAAACATTTTGGTGCTATAATATCCGATAAAAAAAGAATCACATACCCTAGTCACACCAGTATAACATGTTTAATAAAACCAGGTTTAACTGAACGAAAATCAAAGACAATGTACTGAATAACTGAATTTTCCATAGGTTTCAAGAAGTCATTCATTTTCATTTCCAATGTCTTTAATTACAAGTCGAAAAACAACGGTTAAGCAGATTCCATGGATAGTACAATTTTCAAACGTGTTCAGCAAAACAGCTGTAACACATCTTTAAAGTTTGGTGTCAATGATGTAACACACAATTTGTCCACGTGTGAATGGCCGAAAAGCAAATCGGTGACAGATAACACAGTATAGCACTACAGAACCAAAATGCACCTGTTACAACTTCCTGTAATCTTATTTAAAACAAATAAATGTCTAAATGAGAAGTAGAGCGTTCTACCTTAAGAGCCGAAATTGAAACCATTGTAATTGCATCATCATCGCTTAAATCTGCTACTGAAAGAATCATCCCCTTTATCAAACTACCATCACTTATTACTTTTAAGAGATTTTTTTAAGACACTGCACTCAGTAGACAACTTCGCAAAATTGCTTTGACATTTATAAGAGAAGTGTGGAAGAAAAAACAGTTTGATTGAATGAGATCACGGCTTGACAAACTGAGCTAATCCAGTTGTCATCTTGATGCAGGTTTACATCATCTTTACTTCAGTGGCTGACATTAAAAAGTTTTGTTCTGACTCTTGCTTCATAAAAGAACTCCTCTTCACTGGATTCAGCGAGTTTTTGAAAAGTGTTTCTCAATAAGCGTTTCAACATGATCAGAGGAGTAGTTCTGTTTGTAAGCATCATCTTCGCTCCAAGGTAAGTCTTAAAAGAAATAATATTTTAAAACATGAACAAAACCTGTGTGATCCTGGCGCAATCTTGATTTCTTTTCACCGGAGGATGGATAGAAGTGTTGCCGGAAAGCATTTTGGGAAACAGAACATGGGACAGAAAACGCCAATTCATCACAATAAAGCGCGGCAGAGCGTAGTAAAAAAGCAAACAAGTAAGGTCAAACTGGAAATGTTTTGTTACTACGTTACTAACCTGAAGAGAATAATACGAACATCATCAAAAACTGCCGGATTTTATAAATAGAGCGATACGGATTTTTAGTGTTTTAGCCGCCCTAATTCGAGAAAGCTCCGACAAACAGCTTGTATTGACATATACTCACAGGTATATATTCTATCGCTCTTCAACTGTTCTCTGAAGTTATGATCAATTTCTCTTGTCTTTTTTATCTCACCAAGCCATTCGTCTCACCATGTTCCATGAGATTCGTCTTTTGCCACAGGCAACTTCCAAATACCAATTCCCTTCATTCTTCTGCACGAACCACAGCCAAATACTGAGCAATTAGCCCCTGGCATATCTTTTATATTTCTTGCAAAATGACAACCATAAACTGATGAAAATTACGGAGAAACCTAACACATATCGCACAACTAACAAGAAACTACTCGACGGACGCCATGATCGTTTGATAAATGTGCACTGTCGCGATCACGTGACAAGGCAAAAATCAAAACAAAGACATCGGTCTCTGAAGCTCGCCGACTTTCATAACCAGTCTCCTCTACTAACTATGGTATTGAGAATCGTGGAGGCTTTGCCATTCATTCATCAACCTGACCGCGTGGCGTTAAAGGTGAGTGACGTATCAGCAGCTGATTGGCTATATCAGCACACGTGAAAGAATACGATATTTTTTCACGTGGGTTGTTACGGCTTTTCTTAGGGCCGGAAATCCTTGTATAACACCGCAGTTTATGTGATAAAGTACAGTATTTGTGTCTGAAGTTGGTAAAAATTGAGGTTAAAGATGAAGATTTGCCAACCAATAATTTGACCCGGAGAGAAGTCGATCATTCATTCTTTCTTTTTTATAGTTACATGCCAACTGAAATAGTATGCATTTTACTTACTTTTACTGGGTATGCTTCCGACGGAATTCTAGGTTATTAGAGAGATTGTCATCCGGTTCAAAAAACTTGGTCTTTTGATGACCAAAAGTGCTAAGTTTTGTGACACGAGAAAAGGAAATCTAAAGCTACTTTCGTAAAAGTTTGAATTATTTTGAAAAATACAACAGCGTTTTATGAAATACCGTGCATTAGATGAAGTGAACTGCAACCGAACTGAGTAGGTACTCTTTGTCGTCATTCATTTCTTAGCTATTTCTCTGTTTCCTGAAAGTCTTCATTTATTCGCCAAGGAAAAAGCGGAATTATTTTGTACTATTTTTCCAGCTAAATTGGGCAGACACTTGCGGTTCGACTAAATGTCATCGATTGACCGTGGATAGTGTTGTGCGTCGATTGTATTCCTAGCTTCGCTATTTGCTGCGATGATGGTCAATGCGCGAACCTTTCCGATGAGTCGAGGGTAACTACTAGAGCTTATTACTGCCTATTGTTAATATGGTTGAGTCCACAGTAAATTCTGTATGCGGTTTTCGAGGCACGGATACATTTTCGGAGTGATAATATGATTAACACAGCAGTCAGACGTCTGCGTGTGTGAGAACATTGAAACGAGGCCACTCGATTTATTACTTTCAGTCCAAAGAACCTCAGCGCAAATTAAATGGTTATGGCGTTTTAAAAATTCAAAACAAAATGATGCATGAACAGGAAAAGTATCAAATTCTCCATTTCCCAAGGTAGGTTTTTCTTTGCGGATCCATATGAGTATTCCAAGTCATTTTCAGTACTTGCGTGTAACAGTGGTTGTCTCTTATATTTTCCTGCAAAATTTTGCGCGGGAAATTGTCGCGCAGCCGGCCAAAATTGATCTCTCAGAGCATGCCCGACGATGGTACGTTGTGTTGGGGTAACGCGATTGCATGTGTTGACGGTCAATCAATGAAAAGATGACAGAGCTGAATAAGGTCTGCGCATGCGCTAGGCTTCGATGCGCAAAACCGATTTTGAGTCGTCTGCATGCTTGATTTTCCATTCTGTTGCTAGAAGGCGTTTGCTTCCCCTGTTGCCTTCCTTTTACAGAACAACCTCCAAAATCTTTGTACACCCCCTGAAAAATTCCAAAAATTCATTTTCTCCTTAAAAACACTGGAAATAGGAAAATTCCTTCAACGACAAGAAAATGCCTGGGTTTTAAGTGCCAGCCCCTTTTTTCTCCGCAAATTTCGCTGAATCTTGAACCCTTTGCGCTTGAGCCTGCGTTATTGATCGCAAACCTGTGACGTAACATTTCGTTATTCAGCTCTGTCTGGCACAATCCAGTCACTTAGCAACAATACGGTAAATCTTTTAAATTGGAAGGACCTTTGTTAACGACCTCCCTTCTCCTTGTTCTTCCAGCTCCAAACAATCTGACAGGATCAGATAACATACCTGCTGGAACAACCAACGTGAAACAACCCGGAGGTTCCTTAATTGCCGCTGTTGGAGTTGGAAAAATATACGACATATCTGCTATTCAGGCCATCGTTAAACACGTCGCAGGTTCCACAAACAGCCAGGTTTTCTTCCCTTGTGGTGACTACCTGGTCAGCGATGATATTGCTACAAGTGGCTTGGTGGAATTGCATGGAACCCAGAGTGGTATTGCAGTCATCAAGGCGTCGGTTCTGTAAGCCATAGAAATACACAATGTTTCACTGAAGTATCTGTATCTTGACGGAATTCGTGTAGTATTTGATGGTCAAACTAAAGAGCCATCATCTTTATGTGATATTATAATAAAGAGCTGTGTACTTTTTCATCGACAAGTCCAATTGCAAACAATAGGCAGAAACGATGATGGAGCTTGGAAACAGTCGCGTTTACAAAAACGTCTTTTTACGTGATTCAAGTGCATAGGAGTTGCTTCCAGATTTAGAAGTACTTTGAGCGTTTTGCGCTTAATTGGCAACGTGTGTGGAAAATATATTCAGCGAAAGTCCCAATACCGGAAGACAGAGACCACCCCATGTCCCTGAAAGGGTTTGATAAAACCTGGAAGTGAAAAGCGATTACGTCAGAGGTTGGCTTGCGAGTCCATTAGGTGGTATCAAAGTTCGAAATGGAAGAAATCTTTGGATTGTTCGTAATTACGTCGACGACACAAGCATTCTGTTGTATTCATTCAGAAAACGCAAGGCCTGTCTTCATGATGGTCTCAAGAACGTGATCGTCTATGGAAATCATCTCGTACAACGAACAAGACCGGGCAGACGAGAAAGCAGCTTAAGCTACTATGAGCCCCACTCGGTTGGAAAGGATGACAATATCAAGTACTCTGCTAACGTATTTGAGATCGTTGGGGTCGAAACTGAGTCGATGAGATCACCAAAAGGTGCCCAGTATTTGGTAAAGGTGTTTTCCCATATAAAGGCCTGATTGATGAGTTCAAAGGCATCACCGCAAACTGCTCCGCTTTTAAAGACGGATGCCCGTTCGAAAACCTGAAGACCGTGGGTGAGTACCTGGACAAACTGGCCTAAATACGAGACAAGAGCAGTTGCAAAGGTCGCGCAGCATTCCAAAAGTTGGATGAGTTACGCGGGTAGCGCTTATTAGTATTCGCTTGCCACATGTGAGATGGCCTACATGTGTGCCCTAGCTTGTGCATTAGAAGGACGGGCCAAGAGAGAATCTAACAATGGAAGATCTGTGGCGTCGGCTTCGCACTTTTCAGCACCAGAGTTATTCAGTAGTTTCATATGTTGCTGACTTAAAAACAAAATCATCTACATACAGGAATATATGTGATACTGCTCACTAGTGAGCAGGTTGCAACCTTTCGCCGCATTTTCTTGGAGTAACCTTAGCTACTTTAAGAATCGATTGCATATGAAACGGCCCTCGAGGCCACTAAACTAAGAAGATATGCGATATTCGTAGTAAGCAGTGTGGCTATAATACCCTATGTCTGTTCAATTTCGTAAAGGACTTTATCTGAAGATACAACCGACGCTAACCACTAGAAATAATACTCGTGTTGCAATTTTGAAAATATCCAGTTTTAATTAATAATCTGTTATGAAATCCACAATAGAAACAAAAATGAAAGGTTTTGCTTATAAAATACGCCGCTGGGGCTCCAGGACATCATCAAATTCGGAAATTTCTATTTTTGAGTTGAAATTATACATTCGTAACGAACCTGATTTTAGGCTAAACCAATACCGTATTTTGAATTGGTTTCCACTATAATAGGAAGCAAAATAATACTTCCAAACATATGCTCAAAGAAGGAAACACCGCAAAAATTATGAAACGATATTACACACCAAGAGATTAAAACTATAATCTCTTGTGCACTGATTATTATTTCACTGTCAGTACAAAATTTGTTATTTCATTCTACCCTATCACCGCGGTCTTGACATCATACACAACCAATAAGACGATGAAACGTTTCATGGCCAACGCCCGCTTACAGAGCAAAACCGTTCTCCTTACTCGAGGCTGGCAATTTGTCTTTGGAGGATTCCTTCGATCAGCCGAGGACCAGAGGTTGTCATTTATAATCGTTTCCTCTTATTAACTAACTTTTTTAGTCCATAATCAATGTGTAACACTACAGATTTCGGTCAATTTTAACATCGCGTCTTTCATTTTGTGATAGGTTTGAGTATTGAATACTAACAGATTGACCAAGATCATTTCAGGTATGTATACGCACAGGCAGGTTGTATACGCACGCAGGCTGTTTTATCGGTCGTGTATACCGTTTATATCTTCATGCGCAGTAATTATGAAGTAAGGAATCAAAAGCTCTGCCATATTTCGAAGGATTTCTATTTTTAGTTGGAATGTAAAGCACTTCACGATCAGTCTGAGTCAAGTTAGTTTGCCGTGTGATTTGGCTTTTTCAGTCCACAGTTACTCTGAAAGTAGAAAATTGAAAAAAAAAATAGTTAAAACAGTGAATTCTTAATATTTCGCCTTTCTTTTACATTCCATAGTGTGTTTGATCATATGGAATAGAGCTATCAAACTGACGAGTATTTTCTTCCTGAATGACCATCAACTTTGACGCAACTGTTTACTCTCTATTTTTTATAAGGAATAGTTGTAAAACTCAGAAGTACGCTCCTTTTAAAGAAGAAAAATTCATTCAATAGTGCTCGATGGCCGAGGTTTTTAGTTTGAAGTCTTTAGCTGATGTTCACCCAATGCGCACATATAATAATACCATACTGACAAAAATAATTGGTTCCATTATTTTCTTTTGCACCATGCATAATTCCATAATTTTGCACAGTAAAAGGCCAATGAATTGAAATCGGCGAGGATGCTCCATGAATTTCTACAAAAAACACGACCTTGGTACTCTTCTTAAACATTTTTAAGTTCAAACATCAAAATAATCCTCCCTTGTTTTTGCTTATCATTAAAATGAAATACGACTAATTTAAAGAGTTACTATGGAATAGTTCCACTTCTCACAAGCATAATACTTCTAAACAATGAACCATGAAAAACAGGACTATTATTTAGTATCCCCACTGTGAAGTCTTCGCCCCATTCGGTGCCGACATGCCAAATTTCAAAATTGTACCGTGGAGGAAAATTCTAAAGAATGAAATTACCAAGGCTAATCCATTGTTTTGCTCATTGCTGCTGGGATAAACAAGCGGGACAAACTACTATCGGCACTGCTTTGAATTGTGCCGCTTTTAAAACACCAACTTACGGACCGACCCTTAACCGATAAATAACATTTTTTTTTTTTTTTTTGAAACTTAACGAAATTGTTTCTGAAAGAACCCGAATGATTAGGGCTGTAAATACGGCAAGATCTTCTATAAATTGAACAATTTTTGAGCGAGTAAATGGTAGTTAAAATAGAGGTGATGCAAATTAAAGCGAGATGCTACACCGAAACATTTTCATTTGCGTAATGATAAGGGCGGCTTAAAAGGCTTCCAAACAAACTTTGAAACTTTATTTTTACGAGTACCTGTCACAATCTGACAGCGGAAATGTCTACTCGACGAATATCTGCATTTCTGGTTTTCCTGTTGTTGGTTACTCTGATGGAAGAGGCAAAACCTGTACTTGGAGGGAAAGGAGGAGGAAAATTTTCGAAGCTATCGAACAGGGTGAAGGAGCTGGAGAAGAGCATGGAGGAACTAGGAGAATGCAAAGAGGGTAAAATTTAACTACGAATACCTAATAATAAACTTGTGACCCTCTGTATTTGAAAAAAAACCCCTCTGAAAGAAATAGCGACTCAGATGGTTTTCTTTAGGCTTTTCACGACAACGCAGATTTAGAAATAAAATTAGGTATAAAAAAAACCTGTTCTTCCTAATTAGGACAACGTTGACAACGAATTAGCTGTGTAATTTTACTTCTCGGCGGCTTATTGAAAATTGAAAATAAGTTTTCCATTTAGTTGCTCTTATATTTAATGCTTAGCTTCACTAAAGCGATTCATAGACTATTTGCGTAATTTATTTTCAGCTTGCTCGATGATCTCTGAACTAAAAGAGCGGCTTACTGCTGTAGAGGGAGAGATTGAAGAGCTGAAGAAAGAACCGCCGACAAACCCCCCAACAAACCCCCCTCCACTGGCTCCAGGTACATTTCTAGTAGATTCCGAACTACGTTTCAAAAAGTCCATGATGACTCGAACCCTCGCTAACTCGAATGCGTCATTAACTTGAACCAAAATTAAACTCTAGGACTTTTGTTATTCATTTGATGATTTTTTTTCACCCCCTGTAACTCGTGCATCCTTGTTAACCAAAGCCGAGCTTCCAACTAACTCCAAATAATTTTCGTTCCCCTTCGGAACATTTTTGTTTAAGTCAATACCTCAAACCATGTTTGTCTTTTTATATTTTTATATCTGTATTTTTGGCTGTCTTAAATTACCCAGAACAACTATTGGCCCAAGGCAGGTTCCGCTGGTCTTCTCCCTCCCCATTTTTATCAATTTGAGCCATCGCAGGTCATCACAGATCCTCATAGAGGCATCTCCATCCCCAACCAACAAAATTCTTGTCAATACTCGACGGTTACCACGAATTGCAGATTGTTTTTCTCCACCTAGACATGATTGCTAAGTGTCTAAATATCCAATCAAATTGCTGAAAAACGTCTCCGCTCGTCACGAATTTTTGCGGACTCAAATATAAAACCATAGTGACACTATGATAACATTGGAAAAAATTGTTAAGCGACGCTGTTTTTTGCCCAAGTTTAAATAATTCAGGTAGCAAGATTAAACTTTTAATTTCTCTACCAACGGTCCTTTGACAGGGGCACAAAAAATGTTTTCATTTACAAAAATGTATTTATCTTTTGTACGTTGAGCCTCCATGATGTTGATATGCGTGCTGAGTGGTCTTCAGCCTTTTAACTAAAAAGTGGATATTTCAGGTTTTTTTTTAAAAAAATTCCCGCTATTTTAATAAATGTACACTGTTGCTATGGATCGACAAGTGAGTCTGGGACACGCGCAGACATTTTTCAGCTTTGTTTTTGCCATATTGCAAAATAGAGTGTGAAGGCTACAAAGTTCTGGACAGCGCCGACCGGAAGAATACCTACGGTATGGGCAATGCAGCATGTGACAACAACATGGAAGAAGCGTGGTACCGCTTCACCGGAGCCGCAGGCTCAAAGATGCCAGAGTCATCACCGAATAAAAACATGTGTGGCACGCATGCACCGGGGTGGCTGAATGGACAACATCCATCCGTTGCTGAGGGAAAGGTGAACTGATCACATTTCTTACAACAACAAACTTTTTTTCTGGGTAATTCATATAAATGAACATTAGCCTCTGTTTGGCGCGAAATTATTCTCGGATATTTTGCCATGGACATTATTTGTTCCGAGAAGCGAATGATTTTTGAAGAGCGAAGCTTTAAGAAAGCTGTGGACTTCGGATAACAGATGATGCCGAAGGATATGTAAACGAGCACATTTGTAAGCCAAATGAATGCATTTATTCTCTCTTTCTCTTTTTTCTTTATTGCTGTGCGCCGAACAAAACGATCACATTGAAAACAGATGCTGACTTTCCACCGCGACTTCAATAACAATCAAATTATTCCTTTCACAAACAAATTTATCCTTAAACACTCTCCAACTAAAATAAACTCTTAAAGGAAGACTTTCATCGCATTGTAAGCAATGTTTCAAAATTAGAGAATATCACCGGGGGAAGGGCATATTCGACCACGCGCCACATTTGAACCAATCGCGTGTCAGCGAAAACGTTTGTAAGTACAGATATTTACCGAAGAAAGTTCGCAACACACAACTTCCTCAAAGGCAAAAATAAAATTTTACATAAGGGCTGCTAAACAGAGCTCCTCTTCGTACATTTCTATACCAGTGAGAACACAGGCTTTATGACGTTATAGGAGAAAAAAAAAACTTGAGTGTTTTCAATCGGCTTCTATGTAAAAAAATTTTTTTTTACTAATTATGACACAGCATAACACATATCCTAATTCTAACATAAGACTATATTTGTGATGAGTATACATTTATTTATCTTTTCAATTCTAATGTTTTTTGGTTTAGGTATCCAGACAAGTTTGTTTCAACTGGAATAGCAACAGTTGTAACTGGCAAGCCAACATTGAAGTACTGAACTGCGACTCGTTCTTTATCTACAAACTGGTGAAACCGCCCGCTTGCCAACTCCGTTATTGTGGCAGTGACTGAAGGATGATGGGCAATTAAAACTGAAGCACGTCACACGTTTACCGCTGAACCTTATAATCAGATTTACTAAAACTTTACAGGGGAAAGGGGACGTATACTTATATCAGCCTTAGCACTTGATATCAGCTGGTAGCATAAGTTCTTTCTGTAATGGGGACTTGAATGATTGAAAAGAGAAATAAAGAATTCATTATTGGCGCGGGAAAAGTCTGCAATAAAAGTGTTCGGGAATCACGACAATCCTCTAATTAAATTTCAAAACGAAATAAGGAGGTGTCTTTTCAGCATTAGGGCTTCAGGTGTTCGCAGTCATCTTTGCTCAACCGGGGTGATAATGCAAAAATAAAGTAAAAAAAAAAGTAAACATAGATGGTATGTTTGGGCTTTTATCTGGAGATATTATTTAATAAAAGTACTCGGCAATTTAAAAACGGCTTAACAGAGTTAACTACCGGGTCATGGAGTGTTCTTTCATCATCAGCGACTCATAAGTTTATTGCCATTTCCTGTAATAAAGGTTTTATGTACGAGTAGCAAAAGGACATCTTCCTTTGATAGCCTTTTTTAGGCCCTCAGTCAGTGGAAGGGAGTGAGATTACGAGCGAACGACGAACGGTGTAACGCAATAGAAGAAAATTCAGCTCGAAGGAGAACAAAAGATGCCACTAAGTTTGGCGTTTTGCAAAAGTAAGGCATGAAGTTTTGGCTGCTGTATAAATACTTGTGGAACTGGCTGCTTATCTCCGAGTAATCAAACCATTGTAACAAAATATGAGCAAAGCTTTCTGTATTTATAGGATGGTTTCAACAACAATACGAATTTACAAAAGAATTTATCTCGAGGATTATTCAACAACATTCATTTCACTTTCGACAAATAATTGTTCATCACTGTCACTAAAAACGGTGTGGTCGAGTTCAATGATCAAAGTTTAAGTCGCATTTTGTGAAAATAAGACAGTTCGAAATATTTCTATTAGCAATGCACTGATATATGGGCACATCACTTCAAGGTCTCTGGACTCTTCAAACAACCCGATGGAAGAGAAATATCTCACATATCTCACATCTGCTAATCGTCTAGCTATGATGTACGGAACTGAATTAAACCCGAAACATTTTGGTGTTATAATATTCGATGAAAAAAGAATCACATACCCTATTCATATCAGCAAAACATGTTTAGTGAAACTGAATTTAACTGAACAAAAATCAGAGATAGAGGACTTAATGACTAAATTTTTCATAGGTTTCATTTGCAATGTGTTCAATTTGAAGTCGAAAAAGAAGGGATAAGCAGATTCTATGGAGTAAAAAGTTTTTAACTGTGTTTAGCAAAACAGCTTTAACACATCTTTAAACTTTGGAGTAAATGAGGTAACACACAATTTGTCCACGCGTGAAATGGTCGAAAAGCAAATCAGTGACATATAACACAATAACACTACAGAACCTAAATGCACCTGTTATAACCTCCTATAATCTTATTTAAAACAAGTACTGAAATGTCTAAATGAGTAGTAGAGCGTTCTATCACAGGTAAAATCTCATAAGAGCCGAAATTGTGACAACTGTAATTGTATCATCGTCACTTAAATCTGCCACTGAAAGAATTATCCCTTTTATCAAACTACGATTCACTGAAGTATTACTTTTAAGAGAATTTTTTAAGATACTGTGACAACTTCTCGAAACTACTTTGACATTCAAAAGAGAAGTATGGAAAAAAAAAGAAAAAGAAGACAGTTTGATTAAATTAGATCATGGCCAACTCATGATTGACTTAACGGACTGAGCTAATCCAGTTGTCATCTTAATTCAGGTTTGCATCATTTTTATCTCAGTGGCTGGCATTATAACGTTTTGAATATTGGAGTCGGTGATTTTCAGTTTGAAAAGTGTTTCTTAATAAGCGTTTCATTATGATCAGAGGGTTAGTTCTGTTTGTAAGCATCATCTTCGCTCTTAGGTAAGTGTTAAAAGAAATAATATTTTAAAACATGAACAAAAACCCGTATGATCCTGATGCAATCTTGATTTCTTTTCACCGGAGGATGGTTAGAAGCGTTGCTGGAAAGCATTCTGGGAAACACAATCTGGGACAGAAAACGCCCATTCATCATAATAAAGCGCGGCAGAGCGCAATAAAAAAGCAAACAAGTAAGTTCAAACAAGGAATGTTTTGTTACTACGTTACTAACCTGAAAAGGATGATACGAACATCATTAAAAACTGCCGGAGTTTATAAAGTACGGTATTTGTGTCTAGTTGGTAAAAAATTGAGGTTAAAGATGAAGATTCGCCAACGAATAATATGGCCTGGAGAGAAGTCGATCATTCATTCTTTTTTTATGGTTACATGCCAATTGAAATAGTGTGAATTTTACTCATTTTTACTGAGTTTGTTTTCGAGTTCAAGAAACTTGGTCGTTTGATGACCAAAGGTGCTAAAATTTCAGCACTTTTAGGAATAGGAAATCTAACGCTACTTTCGTAAAACTTTGAATAATTTTGAAAAATACAACAGCGTTTCATGAAATATTGTGCACTAGATGTAGTGAACTCCAACCGAAGTGAGTAGTTACTCTTTATCGTTATCCATTTCTGAGCTAATTCTTTGTTTTCTGAATGCTTTCATGTATTTGCTAAGGAAAAAGGGGAATAATTTTTTTACTGTATTTCCAGCTAAATTAGGCAGACAATTGCGGTCCGACGAAATGTCATGGACGAACCGTCAATAGTGTTATACGTCGATTGTAATCCTAGCTTCGCTATTTGCTGCGATAATGGTCGGTACGCGAACCTTTCCGAATAGTCGGGAGGGCAAAGGGTCACCCGTAACTACTTGAGCTTATTACTGCCTATTGCTTATAAGGTTGAGTCCAAGGTAAGTTCTCTCTGCGGTTTTCGAGGAACGGATACATTTTCGGAGGTGTAATGTGATCAACACAGCGGACAGACGTTTGGGTGTGTGAGAGCATTGAAACTAGACCACACAATATATTAGATTCAGGCCAAAGAACCTCATTGCAAATTGGATGGTCACGGTGTTTTAAAAATACCAAAACAAAATGGTGAATGAACAGGAAAAGTCTCAAACTTTTCATTTCCCACCTTTTGCTTTCCGGATCCATATGAGTATTCCAACTCATTTTCAGTAATTGCGTGTAACAGTGATTGTCTCTTACATTTTCCTGCAAAATTTCTCTCCGAGTATGCCAGACGATGGACCGCTGTGTTGGAGTAATGCGATTGCTTTTATTGCCGTCAGTCAATAACAAGATGACAGAGCTGAATAACTTCTGGGCATGCGATATTTTGAGCCGTTTCCATGCTTGATTTTCCATTCTGTTTCTTCAAGGCGTTGCTTCCCTTGTGGCTTTCCTTTAAAAAAAAAAACTCTAGAATCTTTGTACGCCCCCTTTAAATTTCCAAAATTCATTTTCTTCTTTAAAACACTGGAAATAGGAAAATACCTGGGTTTTAAATGCCAGCCCCTTTTTTCCCCGCAAATTTCTCTGAATAATGAACCTCGTGCGCTTGAGTCCGTGTCATTGATCGCATACCTGTGACGTAGCATTTCATGATTCAGCTCTGCCTGACACGATCGAGTCACTTGGCAACTATACGGTGATTTTTTTAGATGAAAAGGACCTTTGTTAAGGACCTCCCTTCTCCTTGTCCTTCCAGCTCCCAACTATCTGACAGGATCAGCTAGATAACGTACTTGCTGGAATGACCAACGTGAAGCAACCCGGAGGTTCCTTAACTGCTGCTGTTGGAGATGGAAAAACTGACGACACATCGGCCATTCAGGCCATCGTTAAACACGTTGCAGGTTCCACAAGGTTTTTTTCCCTCGTGGTGAGTACCTGGTCAGCAGTGATATTACTATAAGTGGCTCAGTGGAATTGCATGGAACCCAGAGTGGTATTGTAGTCATCAAGGCGTCGATTCCATATGCCATAGAAATACAGAATGCTTCACCAGTAAAGCGTGTTTCACTGAAGTATCTGTATCTGGACGGAATTCTTGTAGTATTTGATGGTCAAACTAAAGGGCCATCATCTACAGGTGACATTACAATAGAGAGCTGTGTATTCTTTTCATCGGCAAGTCCAACTGCAAGCAACGGACGGAAACGACAACTGATGATGATGGAGCTTGGAAACAGCCGTGTTTACAAAAACGTCTTTTTACGTGATTCAGGTGCATATGGAGTTGCTTCCAGATTTAGAAGTACTTTGAGCGTTTGGGTAATTGACAACGTATGTGGACTTGAGCTAAGTAAATTAGTGGTTGTCTTCCAAAGTTGAGCCAGTATCCCATTGGCGAGATCAAAAACAGAAATTAGAGTTCCTGAAGACTCGTTACAATCTTAAATCTGACCAAGGCTACTTTAAAAGTTGTCTTTATGACCAGTGCGACAAAAAAATGAAAATAGCGGAAAATATATTCAACGGAAGTCCCAATACCGGAAGACACAGAGACCACGCCATGTACCTGAAAGGGTTTGATAACATGGAAGTGAAAAGCAATTATGTCAGAGGTTGGCCTACAAATCCATCAGGTGGTATCAAAGTTCGAAATGGAAAAAATCTTTGGCTTGCTCGTAATTACGTCGACGACACAGGCATTTTGTTGTATTCACACAGAAAACGCCAGGCCTGTCTTCATGATGGTCTCAAGAACGTGATCATCTACGGAAATCATCTCGTACAACGAACAAAACCAGGCAGACGAGAAAGTAGTTTAAGCTATTATGAGCCCCACTCGGTTGGAAAGGATGAGAATATCAAGTACTCTGCTAACGTATTTGAGATCGTTGGGTTCAGTAACCCGACTAAGTACAGTTGCATTTGGCTGACCAATGGTAATCCGTCTCAACATCATGTGTACAAAGACAACGTGTATCATGGGACTTCGACGACTGTGAAGCTGCAAGCGGACGGAGGTACTCCATCATACGAGACAAAGGGCATCGACCAAAAACTCAAAGATCTGTACAAATATCCAGTATATAAACTGGACATTCCACCTTATTAAACTATATACTTGCACACATTATCAGAATAGTTGCAAAGATTAACAATTTACACTCTAACATCAGTATGCATGTTCTCTACAGCGCTAAAGACATCTTACACTGCCTGATATAAATTACAGAGTCGTTGTGCTGTAATTTCGTCTTATTTAACATTTGGTGGCGTGCTTTTCATCGATAATTATAAAGGTATTTTTCCCCAATAAATTTCTTTGCAGAAAAGTGGGCGTAATTTTGGTGAGCGAGTGCTCAGTGTTTTCTTAGCGAAAATTACAGTAGCCATCTTTAATTTTAAGGACTGCAGAAGGCTGGGGATAGAAATAAACTTGTACCAAGGGGGAGTGAATTTTGCTTTCTTTGTTTCTTTTTGTCTTTTCGTTTTTCCCTGCTCCCTTCCCCCCCGATAACGTTACCTCGCCCTAATTAGACGCCTGCGCGCACTGCAAGCTATTTTAGGAGATCATAAAAGAGTCTATCAGTCTGACTGATACAGACTTCAAATCAGTAGGTTTGATTTATATCTCTTGTATTTCTTTCCTTAATCCCTATCCAACTGAAAGATTATCTTAAATATCAAGAATTTATGATGGAAATTTTGAGCAACTGCAGAATACCCTGTCACTTTTGTCCACCTCATTTAAATCTGTCGGGAGGATGTGAAGATCGATGCATAACACAATAAACGTTGTTCTTATTCAATGACAGGTAAATGAGTGGCAGGGTATTCTGCAGCTTAGCCGGAAATTTCTTAGAGTGATCGAGGAGCATAATTTTAAATTACTGTATCCTTGATATTTTTTCAGGCATATTTTAATATTTTAGTCACTATCCTGAACGGTAGTTTCGCTACCAACGGTCCTTTGACAGGGGCACAAAAAATGTTTTCATTCACAAAAATGAATTTATCTTGTGTACGTTGAGCCTCCACGATGTTGACATACGCGCTGAGTGGTCTTCAGCGTTTTAACTAAAAGGTGGATATTACAGGTTTTTTTTAAAAAATTCCCGCCATTGTAATAAATGTACATTGTTACTATGGATTGACAAGTGAGTCTGGGGCACGCGCATACGTTTTTCAGCTCTGTTTTTGCCATATTGCAAACTAGAGTGTGAAGGCTACAAAGTTCTGGACAGCGCTGATAGGAAGAATACCTACGCTTTGGGCGGCATTGCATGTGACGACAAAATAGAAGAAGCGTGGTACCGCCAAATGAAAAGATGTGTGGCATGCATGCACCAGGGTGGCTGAATGGACGACATCCATCCATTGCCGAGGGAAAGGTGCACTGATCACAATTCTCACAACAATAAAGTTTTTTTTCTGGGTAATTCATATATATGAACACTAACCTCTGTTTAGCGCAAAATTATTCTCGGATACTTGCCCACGAACATTATTTTTTCCGAGAAGCGAATGACTTTCGAAGAGCGAAGCTTTAGGAAAGCTGTGGGCTTCGGATAACAGATGATGCCGAAGGATACATATACGCGTACATCTCTAAGCCAAATGAATGCATTTACTGTCTCTGGGGAAATATACTGATATCAGCCTTAGTACTTGATATCAGCCGGTAGCAGAAGTTCTTTCTGTAATGTGGACTTGAATTATTAAAAAGGAAAATAAATAATTCATTATTGGTCCATGGTAGATGTGCGGAAAAAGTGTGCAGTAAAAGTGTTTGGGAATCACGACCATCCCGCGATAAGTTTCAGTACGGGATGTTGAGGTGTCTTTTCAGAATTAGGGCTTCAGGAGTTCGCAGTCATCTTTGCTCAACTGGGGTGATGATGCCAAAAAAAAAAAAAGGTTGGAAAAAAGCTGAAAAAAGTAAATATAGATGGTATATGTGGGCTTTTATTTGGAGGTAGTATTTGATAAAGGTGCTCGGCGCGATTGAAAAACGGCTTAATAGAGTTAACTGAGCTACCGGGTATTGGGGTGTTCTTTTATTATCAGCAACTCAAAAGTTTATTGCCATTTCCTGTGATAAAGGTTTTATGTACGAGTAGCAAAAGGACATCTTCCTTCGATAGCCTCTTTTAGGTCCTCAGTCAGTGGAAGGGAGTGAAATTGCGGGCGAACGACGAACGGCGGTTGTGGTTATCAGGGCAACAGTCTAACCCCGCTGCCTGGCGTATTCAGGATAATATTACCAAAGACGTGATTAACGTAATAAGAGAAATTCAACTCCGAAGAGCACAAAAGATGCTACTTGGTTAATTTGATGTAACTCTTTAAATTTCAAAAGTAAAGTATGAAGTTTTGGCTGCTATATAAATACTTGTGGAAACTGGCTGCTTATCTCCGAGTAATCAAACCATTGTAACAAAATATGAGCAAAGCTTTCTGTATTTATAGGATGGCTTCAACAACAAAACGAATTTGCAGAAGAATTTATCTCGAGGATTAATCAACAATATTCATTTCGCTTTCGGCAAGTAATTGGTAATCATTGTTACTAAAAACGGTATGGTCGAGTTCAATGATTAAAGTTTAAGTCGCATTTTGTAAAAATAAGACGAAGAGTTTGAATCTCCTTTAGCAGCGCATTGGTATACGAGCACATCACTTTAAGGTCTCTGGACTCTTCAAACCACCCGATGGAAGAGAAACATCTCTGTATATCTCACTTCTGCTAATCGTCTAGCTATGATGTGCAGTACTGGGTTAACCCGAAACATTTTGGTGCTATAATATCCGATAAAAAAAAAGAATCACATACCCTAGTCACACCAGTATAACATGTTTAATAAAACCAGGTTTAACTGAACGAAAATCAAAGACAATGTACTGAATAACTGAATTTTCCATAGATTTCAAGAAGTCATTAATTTTCATTTCCAATGTCTTTAATTACAAGTCGAAAAACAACGGTTAAGCAGATTCCATGGATAGTACAATTTTCAAACGTGTTCAGCAAAACAGCTGTAACACATCTTTAAAGTTTGGTGTCAATGATGTAACACACAATTTGTCCACGTGTGAATGGCCGAAAAGCAAATCGGTGACAGATGACACAGTATAGCACTACAGAACCAAAATGCAGCTGTTATAACTTCCTGTAATCTTATTTAAAACAAATAAATGTCTAAATGAGAAGTAGAGCGTTCTACCTTAAGAGCCGAAATTGAAACCATTGTAATTGCATCATCATCGCTTAAATCTGCTACTGAAAGAATTATCCCCTTTATCAAACTACCATCACTTATTACTTTTAAGAGATTTAAGAGTCAGTAGACAACTTCGCAAAACTGCTTTGACATTCATAAGAGAAGTGTGGAAGAAAAAACAGTTTGATTGAATGAGATCATGGCTTGACAAACTGAGCTAATCCAGTCGTCATCTTGATGCAGGTTTACATCATCTTTACCTCAGTGGCTGACATTAAAAAGTTTTGTTCTGACTCTTGCTTCATAAAAGAACTCCTCTTCACTGGATTCAGCGAGTTTTTGAAAAGTGTTCTCAATAAGCGTTTCAACATGATCAGAGGAGTAGTTCTGTTTGTAAGCATCATCTTCGCTCCAAGGTAAGTCTTAAAAGAAATAATATTTTAAAACATGAACAAAACCTGTGTGATCCTGGCGCAATCTTGATTTCTTTTCACCGGAGGATGGATGGAAGTGTTGCCGGAAAGCATTTTGGGAAACAGAAAATGGGACAGAAAACGCCAATTCATCACAATAAAGCGCGGCAGAGCGTAGTAAAAAAGAAAACAAATAAGGTCAAACTGGAAATGTTTTGTTACTACGTTACTAACCTGAAGAGCATAATACGAACATCATCAAAAACTGCCGGATTTTATAAATAGACCGATACGGAATTTTAGTGTTTTAGCCGCCCTAATTCGAGAAAGCTCCGACAAACAGCTTGTATTGACATATACTCACAGGTATATATTCTATCGCTCTTCAACTGTTCCCTGAAGTTATGATCAATTTCTCTTGTCTTTTTTATCTCACCAAGCCATTCGTCTCACCATGTTCCATGAGATTCGTCTTTTGCCACAGGCAACTTCCAAATACCAATTCCCTTCATTCTTCTGCACGAACCACAGCCAAATACTGAGCAATTAGCCCCTGGCATATCTTTTATATTTCTTGCAAAATGACAACCATAAACTGATGAAAATTACGGAGAAACCTAACACATATCGCACAACTAATAAGAAACTACTCGACGGACGCCATGATCGTTTGATAAATGTGCACTGTCGCGATCACGTGACAAGGCAAAAATCAAAACAAAGACATCGGTCTCTGAAGCTCGCCGACTTTCATAACCAGTCTCCTCTACTAACTATGGTATTGAGAATCGTGGAGGCTTTGCCATTCATTCATCAACCTGACCGCGTGGCGTTAAAGGTGAGTGACGTATCAGCAGCTGATTGGCTATATCAGCACACGTGAAAGAATACGATATTTTTTCACGTGGGTTGTTACGGCTTTTCTTAGGGCTGGAAATCCTTGTATAACACCGCAGTTTATGTGATAAAGTACAGTATTTGTGTCTGAAGTTGGTAAAAATTGAGGTTAAAGATGAAGATTTGCCAACCAATAATTTGACCCGGAAAGAAGTCGATCATTCATTCTTTCTTTTTTATAGTTATATGCCAACTGAAATAGTATGCATTTTACTTACTTTTACTGGGTATGCTTCCGACGGAATTCTAGGTTATTAGAGAGATTGTCATCCGGTTCAAAAAACTTGGTCTTTTGATGACCAAAAGTGCCAAATTTTGTGAAACGAGAAAAGGAAATCTAAAGCTACTTTCGTAAAAGTTTGAATTATTTTGCAAAATACAACAGCGTTTTATGAAATACCGTGCATTAGATGAAGTGAATTGCAACCGAACTGAACTCTTTGTCGTCATTCATTTCTGAGCTATTTCTCTGTTTCCTGAAAGTCTTCATTTATTCGCCAAGGAAAAAGCGGAATCATTTTGTGCTATTTTTCCAGCTAAATTGGGCAGACACTTGCGGTTCGACTAAATGTTATCGATTGACCGTGGATAGTGAAACTGCAATAAGCGTGTAAGTCTCCTGGCCTTTAATAACAACACCACAAACCAAATTCTAATGAAGATTTATTGTAGCCGACGTGCTTGGTACAAAGAGTGTGCATACAAACAGCGTGGGTTGAAACTAAAACGGTAAAAAAAGCAAAAGAGTTACAAGTTGCGACTAAGGTAAATTAGAGTAAGGAAATAACAAAACTGCAAAACGAGGACTGTGAAGTACACTTACATTGTTTCGGCCAGAGAAAACTGCTGTAAAGCGGACTGCGAATAACGCGAAGAGACTTGCAAGAAACTAAACAGAACTGCGCTAAGCGCGGACCAAAATGAACTGCCCAAACGGTACTGCAAAACTACGATATGAAAAATACGCTAGAACATGCGGAAAATAAAACTATAGAAACTTAGAAAGGCGCTAATGAAGATGAAACAGCACAGAAACGCTAACGAGGGCGCGAAAACTGACAGAAAGGAATAAACACCTAAATTAACGCCAAAAAAAAAAAGACTAAGCAAATGGACGAAAAAGAAGTATAAACTAATTTGCGTACGCAAAGGAAAAACAAATTACGCAAGAACGAATAATAGAAAAAAATGTTACACTTGGATCTTACAGATAGTGTTGTGCGTCGATTGTATTCCTAACTTCGCTACTTGCTGCGATGATGGTCGGTGCGCGAACCTTTCCGATGAGTCGAGGGTAACTACTAGAGCTTATTACTGCCTATTGTTAATATGGTTGAGTCTACAGTAAATTCTGTATGCGGTTTTCGAGGCACGGATACATTTTCGGAGTGATAATATGATTAACACAGCAGTCAGACGTCTGCGTGTGTGGGAACATTGAAACGAGGCCACTCGATTTATTACTTTCAGGCCAAAGAACCTCAGCGCAAATTAGATGGTTATGGCGTTTTAAAAATTCAAAACAAAATGATACATGAACAGGAAAAGTGTTAAATTCTCCATTTCCCAACGTAGGTTTTTCTTTGCGGATCCATATGGGTAGTCCAAGTCATTTTCAGTACTTGCGTGTAACAGTGGTTGTCTCTTATATTTTCCTGCAAAATTTTGCGCGGGAAATTGTCGCGCAGCCGGCCAAAATTGATCTCTCAGAGCATGCCCGACGATGGTACGCTGTGTTGGAGTAACGCGATTACATGTGTTGACGGTCAATCAATGAAAAGATGACAGAGCTGAATAAGGTCTGCGCATGCGCTAAGCTTCGATGGGCAAAACCAATTTTGAGTCGTCTGCATGCTTGATTTTCCATTCTGTTGCTTGTAGGCGTTTGCTTCCCCTGTTGCCTTCCTTTTACAGAACAACCTCTAAAATCTTTGTACACCCCCTGAAAAAAATTCCAAAAATTCATTTTCTCCTTAAAAACACTGGAAATAGCCTGGGTTTTAAGTGCCAGCCCCTTTTTTCTCCGCAAATTTCGCTGAATCTTGAACCCTGTGCGCTTGAGCCCGCGTTATTGATCGCAAACCTGTGACGTAGCATTTCGTTATTCAGCTCTGTCTGGCACAATCCAGTCACTTAGCAACTATACGGTAAATCTTTTAAATTGGAAGGACCTTTGTTAACGACCTCCCTTCTCCTTGTTCTTCCAGCTCCAAACAATCTGACAGGATCAGATAACATACCTGCTGGAACAACCAACGTGAAACAACCCGGAGGTTCCTTAATTGCCGCTGTTGGAGTTGGAAAAATATACGACATATCTGCTATTCAGGCCATCGTTAAACACGTCGCAGGTTCCACAAACAGCAAGGTTTTCTTCCCTTGTGGTGACTACCTGGTCAGCGATGATATTGCTACAAGTGGCTTAGTGGAATTGCATGGAAACCAGAGTGGTATTGCAGTCATCAAGGCTTCGGTTCTGTAAGCCATAAAAATACACAATGTTTCACTGAAGTATCTGTATCTCGACGGAATTCGTGTAGTATTTGATAGTCAAACTAAAGGGCCATCATCTTTATGTGATATTATAATAAAGAGTTGTGTACTTTTTCATCGACAAGTCCAACTGCAAGCAATAGGCAGAAGCGATGATGGAGCTTGGAAACAGTCGCGTTTACAAAAACGTCTTTTTACGTGATTCAAGTACATAGGAGTTGCTTCCAGATTTAGAAGTACTTTGAGCGTTTTGCTCTCAATTGGCAACGTGTGTGGAAAATATATTCAGCGAAAGTCCCAATACCGGAAGACAGAGACCACCCCATGTCCCTGAAAGGGTTTGATAAAACCTGGAAGTGAAAAGCGATTACGTCAGAGGTTGGCTTGCGAGTCCATCAGGTGGTATCGAAATGGAAAAAATCTTTGGCTTGCTCGTAATTACGTCGACGACACAAGCATTCTGTTGTATTCATTCAAATGAAAGGTTTTGCTAATAAAATACGCCGCTGGGGCTCCAGGACATCATCAAATTCGGAAATTGCTATTTTTGAGTTGAAAATATACATTCGTAACGAACCTGATTTTAGGCTAAACCAATACCGTAATTGGAATTGGTTTCCATCATAATAGGAAGTAAATTAATACTTCCAAAACATGCACAAAGAAGGAAAGACCGCAAAAATTATTAAACGATATTACACACCAAGAGATTAAAAACTATAATCTCTTGTGCACTGATTATTATTTCACTGTCAGTACAAAATTTGTTATTTCATTCTACCCTATCACCGCGGTCTTGACATCATACGCAACCAATAAGACGATGAAACGTTTCATGGCCAACGCCCGCTTACAGAGCAAAACCGTTCTCCTTACTCGAGGCTGGCAATTTGTCTTTGGAGGATTCCTTTGATCAGCCGAGGACCAGAGGTTGTTATTTATAATTGTTTCCTCTTATTAACTAACTTTTTCAGTCCATAATCAATGTGTAACACTACAGATTTCGGTCAATTTTAACATCGCGTCTTTCATTTTGTGATAGGTTTGAGTATTGAATACTAACAGATTGACCAAGATCATTTCAGGTATGTATACGCACAGGCAGGTTGTATACGCACGCAGGCTGTTTTATCGGTCGTGTATACCGTTTATATCTTCATGCGCAGTAATTATGAAGTAAATAATTAAAAGCTCTGCCATATTTCGAAGGATTTCTATTTTTAGTTGGAATGTAAAGCACTTCACGATCAGTCTGAGTCAAGTTAGTTTGCCGTGTGATTTGGCTTTTTCAGTCCACAGTTACTCTGAAAGTAGAAAATTGAAAAAAAAAATAGTTAAAACAGTGAATTCTTAATATTTCGCCTTTCTTTTACATTCCATAGTGTGTTTGATCATATGGAATAGAGCTATCAAACTGACGAGTATTTTCTTCCTGAATGACCATCAACTTTGACGCAACTGTTTACTCTCTATTTTTTATAAGGAATAGTTGTAAAACTCAGAAGTACGCTCCTTTTAAAGAAGAAAAATTCATTCAATAGTGCTCGATGGCCGAGGTTTTTAGTTTGAAGTCTTTAGCTGATGTTCACCCGATGCGCACATATAATAATACCATACTGACAAAAATAATTGGTTCCATTATTTTCTTTTGCACCATGCATAATTCCATAATTTTGCACAGTAAAAGGCCAATGAATTGAAATCGGCGAGGATGCTCCATGAATTTCTACAAAAAACACGACCTTGGTACTCTTCTTAAACATTTTTAAGTTCAAACATCAAAATAATCCTCCCTTGTTTTTGCTTATCATTAAAATGAAATACGACTAATTTAAAGAGTTACTATGGAATAGTTCCACTTCTCACAAGCATAATACTTCTAAACAATGAACCATGAAAAACAGGACTATTATTTAGTATCCCCACTGTGAAGTCTTCGCCCCATTCGGTGCCGACATGCCAAATTTCAAAATTGTACCGTGGAGGAAAATTCTAAAGAATGAAATTACCAAGGCTAATCCATTGTTTTGCTCATTGCTGCTGGGATAAACAAGCGGGGCAAACTACTAACAGCACTGCTTTGAATTGTGCCGCTTTTAAAACACCAACTTACGGACCGACCCTTAACCGATAAATAACATATTTTTTTTTTTTTTGAAACTTAACGAAATTGTTTCTGAAAGAACCCGAATGATTAGGGCTGTAAAT
This sequence comes from Pocillopora damicornis, assembly GCF_964200805.1. NCBI lineage: Eukaryota > Metazoa > Cnidaria > Anthozoa > Scleractinia > Pocilloporidae > Pocillopora > Pocillopora damicornis. The sequence goes on along the minus strand of NC_142677.1, from coordinate 11,770,889 downwards.
ACGGCAAGATCTTCTGTAAATTGAACAATTTTTGAGCGAGTAAATGGTAGTTAAAATAGAGGTGATGCAAATTAAAGCGAGATGCTACACCGAAACATTTTCATTTGCGTAATGACAAGGGTGGCTTAAAAGGCTTCCAAACAAACTTTGAAACTTTATTTTTACGAGTACCTGTCACAATCTGACAGCGGAAATGTCTACCCGACGAATATCTGCATTTCTGGTTTTCCTGTTGTTGGTTACTCTGATGGAAGAGGCAAAACCTGTACTTGGAGGGAAAGGAGGAGGAAAATTTTCGAAACTATCGAACAGGGTGAAGGAGCTGGAGAAGAGCATGGAGGAACTAGGAGAATGCAAAGAGGGTAAAATTTAACAATGAATACCTAATAATAAACTTGTGACCCTCTGTATTTAAAAAAAAAACCCTCTGAAAGAAATAGCGACTAAGATTGTTTTTTTTAGGCTTTTCACGACAACGCAGGTTTAGAAATAAAATTAGGTATAAAAAAAACCTGTTCTTCCTAATTAGGACAACGTTGACAACGAATTAGCTGTGTAATTTTACTTCTCGGCGGCTTATTGAAAATTGAAAATAAGTTTTCCATTTAGTTGCTCTTATAATTAACGCTTAGCTTCACTAAAGCGATTCATAGACTATTTGCGTAATTTATTTTCAGCTTGCTCGATGATCTCTGAACTAAAAGAGCGGCTTACTGCTGTAGAGGGAGAGATTGAAGAGCTGAAGAAAGAACCGCCGACAAACCCCCCAACAAACCCCCCTCCACTGGCTCCAGGTACATTTCTAGTAGATTCCGAACTACGTTTCAAAAAGTCCATGATGACTCGAACCCTCGCTAACTCGAATGCGTCATTAACTTGAACCAAAATTAAACTCTAGGACTTTTGTTATTCATTTGATGATTTTTTTCACCCCCTGTAACTCGTGCATCCTTGTTAACCAAAGCCGAGCTTCCAACTAACTCCAAATAATTTTCGTTCCCCTTCGGAACATTTTTTTTTCAGTCAATACCTCAAACCATGTTTGTCTTTGTATATTTTTATATCTATATTTTTGGCTGTCTTAAATTACCCAGAACAACTATTGGCCCAAGGCAGGTTCCGCTGGTCTTCTCCCTCCCCATTTTTATCAATTTGAGCCATCGCAAGTCATCACAGATCCTCATAGAGGCATCTCCATCCCCAACCAACAAAATTCTTGTCAATACTCGACGGTTACCACGAATTCCAGATTGTTTTTCTCCACCTAGACATGATTGCTAAGTATCTAAATATCCAATCAAATTGCTGAAAAACGTCTCCGCTCGTCACGAATTTTTGCGGACTCAAATATAAAACCATAGTGACATTATGATAACATTGGAAAAAATTGTTAAGCGACGCTGTTTTTTGCCCAAGTTTAAATAATTCAGGTAGCAATATTAAACTTTTAATTTCTCTACCAAGGGTCCTTTGACAGGGGCACAAAAAATGTTTTCATTTACAAAAATGTATTTATCTTTTGTACGTTGAGCCTCCATGATGTTGATATGCGTGCTGAGTGGTCTTCAGCCTTTTAACTAAAAAGTGGATATTACAGGTTTTTTTTTTTTTAAAAATTCCCGCTATTTTAATAAATGTTCACTGTTGCTATGGATCGACAAGTGAGTCTGGGACACGCGCAGACGTTTTTCAGCTCTGTTTTTGCCATATTGCAAAATAGAGTGTGAAGGCTACAAAGTTCTGGAAAGCGCTGACAGGAAGAATACCTACGGTATGGGCAATGCAGCATGTGACAACAACATGGAAGAAGCGTGGTACCGCTTCACCGGAGCCGCAGGCTCAAAGATGCCAGAGTCATCACCGAATAAAAACATGTGTGGCACGCATGCACCGGGGTGGCTGAATGGACAACATCCATCCGTTGCTGAGGGAAAGGTGAACTGATCACATTTCTTACAACAAAATTTTTTTTTCTGGGTAATTCATATAAATGAACATTAGCCTCTGTTTGGCGCGAAATTATTCTCGGATATTTTGCCATGGACATTATTTGTTCCGAGAAGCGAATGATTTTCGAAGAGCGAAGCTTTAAGAAAGTTGTGGACATCGGATAACAGATGATGCCGAAGGATATATAAGTCCACTCATTTATAAGCCAAATGAAAGCATTTATTCTCTCTTTCTCTTTTTTCTCTATTGCTGTGCGCCGAACAAAACGATCACATTGAAAACAGATGCTGACTTTCCACCGCGACTTCAATAACAATCAAATTATTCCTTTCACAAACAAATTTATCCTTAAACACTCTCCAACTAAAATCAACTCTTTAAGGAAGACTTTCATCGCATTGTTTCACCGGGGGAAGGGCATATTCGACCACGCGCCACATTTGAACCAATCGCGTGTCAGCGAAAACGTTTGTAAGTACAGATATTTACCGAAGAAAGTTCGCAACACACAACTTCCTCAAAGGCAAAAATAAAATTTACATAAGGGCTGCTAAACAGAGCTCCTCTTCGTACATTTCTGTACTAGTGAGAACACAGGCTTTATGACGTTATATAAGAGAAATAAAACTTGAGTGTTTTCAATCGGCTTCTTTCTAAAAATTTTTTTTTACTAATTATGACACAGCATAACACATATCCTAATTCTAACATAAGACTATATTTGTGATGAGTATACATTTATTTATCTTTTCAATTCTAATGTTTTTTGGTTTAGGTATCCAGACAAGTTTGTTTCAACTGGGATGGCAACAGTTGTAAATGGCAAGCCAACATTGAAGTACTAAACTGCGACTCGTTCTTTATCTACAAACTGGTGAAAACGCCCACTTGCCAACTCCGTTATTGTGGCAGTGACTAAAGGATGATGGGCAATTAAAACTGAAGCACGTCACACGTTTACCGCTGAACCTTACAATCAGATTTACTAAAACTTTACAGGGGAAAGGGGACGTATACTTATATCAGCCTTAGTACTTGATATCAGCTGGTAGCATAAGTTCTTTCTGTAATGTAGACTTGAATGATTGAAAAGAGAAATAAAGAATTCATTATTGGCGCGGGAAAAGTCTGCAATAAAAGTGTTCGGGAATCACGACAATCCTCTAATTAAATTTCAAAACGAAATAAGGAGGTGTCTTTTCAGCATTAGGGCTTCAGGTGTTCGCAGTCATCTTTGCTCAACCGGGGTCATAATGCAAAAATAAAGTAAAAAAAAAGTGAATATAGATGGTATGTTTGGGCTTTTATCTGGAGATAGTATTTAATAAAAGTACTCGGCAATTGAAAAACGGCTTAACAGAGTTAACTACCGGGTCATGGAGTGTTCTTTCATCATCAGCGACTCATAAGTTTATTGCCATTTCCTGTAATAAAGGTTTTATGTACGAGTAGCAAAAGGACATCTTCCTTTGATAGCCTTTTTTAGGCCCTCAGTCAGTGGAAGGGAGTGAAATTACGAGCGAACGACGAACGGTGTAACGCAATAGAAGAAAATTCAGCTCGAAGGAGAACAAAAGATGCCACTAAGTTTGGCGTTTTGCAGAAGTAAGGCATGAAGTTTTGGCTGCTGTATAAATACTTGTGGAACTAGCTGCTTATCTCCGAGTAATCAAACCATTGTAACAAAATATGAGCAAAGCTTTCTGTATTTATAGGATGGTTTCAACAACAATACGAATTTACAAAAGAATTTATCTCGAGGATTATTCAACAACATTCATTTCACTTTCGACAAATAATTGTTCATCATTGTCACTAAAAACGGTGTGGTCGAGTTCAATGATCAAAGTTTAAGTCGCATTTTGTGAAAATAAGACAGTTCGAAATATTTCTATTAGCAATGCACTGATATATGGGCACATCACTTCAAGGTCTCTGGACTCTTCAAATGACCCGATGGAAGAGAAATATCTCACATATCTCACATCTGCTAATCGTCTAGCTATGATGTACGGAACTGAATTAAACCCGAAACATTTTGGTGTTATAATATTCGATGAAAAAAGAATCACATACCCTATTCATATCAGCAAAACATGTTTAGTGAAACTGAATTTAACTGAACAAAAATCAGAGATAAAGGACTTAATGAATGAATTTTTTATAGGTTTCATTTGCAATGTGTTCAATTTGAAGTCGAAAAAGAAGGGATAAGCAGATTCTATGGAGTAAAAAGTTTTTAACTGTGTTTAGCAAAACAGCTTTAACACATCTTTAAACTTTGGAGTAAATGAGGTAACACACAATTTGTCCACGCGTGAAATGGTCGAAAAGCAAATCAGTGACATATAACACAATAACACTACAGAACCTAAATGCACCTGTTATAACCTCCTATAATCTTATTTAAAACAAGTACTGAAATGTCTAAATGAGTAGTAGAGCGTTCTATCACAGGTAAAATCTCATAAGAGCCGAAATTGTGACAACTGTAATTGTATCATCGTCACTTAAATCTGCCACTGAAAGAATTATCCCTTTTATCAAACTACGATTCACTGAAGTATTACTTTTAAGAGAATTTTTTAAGATACTGTGACAACTTCTCGAAACTACTTTGACATTCAAAAGAGAAGTATGGAAAAAAAAAGAAAAAGAAGACAGTTTGATTAAATTAGATCATGGCCAACTCATGATTGACTTAACGGACTGAGCTAATCCAGTTGTCATCTTAATTCAGGTTTGCATCATCTTTATCTCAGTGGCTGGCATTATAACGTTTTGAATATTGGAGTCAGTGATTTTCAGTTTGAAAAGTGTTTCTTAATAAGCGTTTCATTATGATCAGAGGGTTAGTTCTGTTTGTAAGCATCATCTTCGCTCTTAGGTAAGTGTTAAAAGAAATAATATTTTAAAACATGAACAAAAACCCGTATGATCCTGATGCAATCTTGATTTCTTTTCACCGGAGGATGGTTAGAAGCGTTGCTGGAAAGCATTCTGGGAAACACAATCTGGGACAGAAAACGCCCATTCATCACAATAAAGCGCGGCAGAGCGTAATAAAAAAGCAAACAAGTAAGGTCAAACAAGGAATGTTTTGTTACTACGTTACTAACCTGAAAAGGATGATACGAACATCATCAAAAACTGCCGGAGTTTACAAAGTACGGTATTTGTGTCTAGTTGGTAAAAAATTGAGGTTAAAGATGAAGATTCGCCAACGAATAATATGGCCTGGAGAGAAGTCGATCATTCATTCTTTTTTTATGGTTACATGCCAATTGAAATAGCGTGAATTTTACTCATTTTTACTGAGTTTGTTTTCAAGTTCAAGAAACTTGGTCGTTTGATGACCAAAGGTTCTAAAATTTCAGCACTTTTAGGAAAAGGAAATCTAACGCTACTTTCGTAAAACTTGGAATAATTTTGGAAAATACAACAGCGTTTCATGAAATATTGTGCACTAGATGTAGTGAACTCCAACCGAAGTGAGTAGTTACTCTTTATCGTTATCCATTTCTGAGCTAATTCTTTGTTTTCTGAATGCCTTCATGTATTTGCTAAGGAAAAAGGGGAATAATTTTTTTACTGTATTTCCAACTAAATTAAGCAGACAATTGCGGTCCGACGAAATGTCATGGACGAACCGTCAATAGTGTTATACGTCGATTGTAATCCTAGCTTCGCTATTTGGTGCGATAATGGTCGGTACGCGAACCTTTCCGAATAGTCGGGAGGGCAAAGGGTCACCCGTAACTACTTGAGCTTATTGCCTATTGCTAATAAGGTTGAGTCCAAGGTAAGTTCTCTCTGCGGTTTTCGAGGAACGGATACATTTTCGGAGGTGTAATGTGATCAACACAGCGGACAGACGTTTAGGTGTGTGAGAGCATTGAAACTAGACCACACGATATATTAGATTCAGGCCAAAGAACCTCATTGCAAATTGGATGGTCACGGTGTTTCAAAAATTCCAAAACAAAATGGTGAATGAACAGGAAAAGTCTCAAACTTTTCATTTCCCACCTTTTGTTTTCCGGATCCATATGAGTATTCCAACTCATTTTCAGTAATTGCGTGTAACAGTGATTGTCTCTTACATTTTCCTACAAAATTTCTCTCTGAGCATGCCTGACGATGGACCGCTGTGTTGGAGTAACGCGATTGCTTTTATTGCCGTCAGTCAATGACAAGATGACAGAGCTGAATAACTTCTGGGCATGCGATATTTTGAGTCGTTTCCATGCTTGATTTTCCATTCTGTTTCTTCAAGGCGTTGCTTCCCTTGTTGCTTTCCTTTAGAATCTCTAGAATCTTTGTACGCCCCCTTTAAATTTCCAAAATTCATTTTCGTCTTTAAAACACTGGAAATAGGAAAATACCTGGGTTTTAAATGCCAGCCCCTTTTTTCCCCGCAAATTTCTCTGAATAATGAACCTCGTGCACTTGAGTCCGTGTCATTGATCGCATACCTGTGACGTAGCATTTCATGATTCAGCTCTGCCTGACACGATCGAGTCACTTGGCAACTATATGGTGATTTTTTTAGATAAAAAGGACCTTTGTTAACGACCTCCCTTCTCCTTGTCCTTCCAGCTCCCAACTATCTGACAGGATCAGATAACGTACCTGCTGGAATGACCAACGTGAAGCAACCCGGAGGTTCCTTAACTGCTGCTGTTGGAGATGGAAAAACTGACGACACATCGGCCATTCAGGCCATCGTTAAACACGTTGCAGGTTCCACAAACAACAAGGTTTTTTTCCCTCGTGGTGAGTACCTGGTCAGCAGTGATATTACTGTAAGTGGCTCAGTGGAATTGCATGGAACCCAGAGTGGTATTGCAGTTATCAAGGCGTCGATTCCATATGCCATAGAAATACAGAATGCTTCACCAGTAAAGCGTGTTTCACTGAAAAATCTGTATTTCGACGGAATTCTTGTAGTATTTGATGGTCAAACTAAAGGGCCATCATCTACAGGTGACATTACAATAGAGAGCTGTGTATTCTTTTCATCGGTAAGTCCAACTGCAAGCAACGGACGGAAACGGCAACTGGTGATGATGGAGCTTGGAAACAGTCGTGTTTACAAAAACGTCTTTTTACGTGATTCAGGTGCATATGGAGTTGCTTCCAGATTTAGAAGTACTTTGAGCGTTTGGGTAATTGACAACGTATGTGGACTTGAGCTAAGTAAACTAGAGTGGTTGTCTTCCAAAGTTGAGCCAGTATCCCATTGGCGAGATCAAAAACAGAAATTAGAGTTCCTGAAGACTCGTTACAATCTTAAATCTGACCAAGGCTACTTTAAAAGTTGTCTTTATGACCAGTGTGACAGAAAAATGAAAATAGCGGAAAATATATTCAACGGAAGTCCCAATACCGGAAAGCATAGAGACCACGCCATGTACCTGAAAGGGTTTGATAACATGGAAGTGAAAAGCAATTATGTCAGAGGTTGGCCTGCGAATCCATCAGGTGGTATCAAAGTTCGAAATGGAAAAAATCTTTGGCTTGCTCGTAATTACGTCGACGACACAGGCATTTTGTTGTATTCACACAGAAAACGCAAGGCCTGTCTTCATGATGGTCTCAAGAACGTGATCGTCTATGGAAATCACCTGGTACAGCGAACGAGACCAGGCAGACGAGAAAGCAGTTTAAGCTATTATGAGCCCCACTCGGTTGGAAAGGATGAGAATATCAAGTACTCTGCTAACGTATTTGAGATCGTTGGGTTCAGTAACCCGACTAAGTACAGATGCATTTGGCTGACCAATGGTAATCCGTCTCAACATCATGTGTACAAAGACAACGTGTATCATGGGACTTCGACGACTGTGAAGCTGCAAGCGAGGGGAGGTACTCCATCATACGAAACAAGGGACATCGACCAGAAAATCAAAGATCTGTACAACTATCCAGTATACAAACTAGACATTCCACCTTATTAAACTATGTACTTGCACACATTATCAGAAAAGTTGTAAAAGTTAACCGTTCACGCTCTAACATCAGTATACAAGTTCTTTGCAGCACTTGAGACATCTTGTACTGGCTGACATAAATTACCAAGTCGATGTGCTATAATTTCGTCTCATTTAAAATTTGGTGGCGTGCTTTTCATCGATATTTTATTTAAGGTATTTTTCGCCAATAAATTTCTTTGCAGTAAAGGCACTTTACGGGGGTTGATATGGTACCTGATAAGGAACCAACCATCATCTTATTTGACGATACCTTCCAATAAGGATTCATACATGTCACTGATATCTCTAGTGTAGCCAATACACATATAACTAATTCAAACTTATTTTATTTCAGGAGTAGCAAGCAGAGTAGGCGTAATTTTCAGGCGAGCGAGTGTTCAGTGTTTTCTTCGCAAAAATTACAGTCGCCATATTTTATTTTAAGGACAGCGGAAGGCTGGGGATAGAAATAAATTTGTACCAAAGGGGAATGAATAAAACTTTCGTTGTTTTTTGTTTTTTTGTCTTTTCGCCTTTCCCCGCCCCCTTCCCCCTGATAACGTTACCTCGCTCTAATTAAACGCCTGCGCGCACTGCAAGCTATTTCAGGAGACCATAAAAGAGTCTATCAGCATGAATGATACAGACTTCAGATCAGTAGGTTTGATTTATATCTCTTGTATTGCTTTCCTTACCTTCCATCCAACTGAAAGATTATTTGAAATATCAAGAATTTCTTCCGCCAGAGTTTAAGATGGAAATTTTGAGCAACTGCAGAATACCCTGCCACTTTGGTCCACCACATTTACCTGTGTCGGGATAGATCGAGGCATAACACAATAGACTCTCTTCTTATTCACTGACATGTAAATGAGTGGCAGGGTATTCTGCAGCTTAGCCGGAAATTTATTAGAGTGATCGAGATGCATAATTTTACACAACAGTATCCTTGATATTTTTTTTCTGGCATATTTCAACATTTTAGTCACTATCCTGAACAGAGTCTTCACTCGATCTTTAAAATATATTCTTGCACCATTTTTGTGTTACTGTTTTTCTTCAGCCATTGAATTTCACTAGAAAGCGAAAACTTATGCAAAACAGATAAAACCGTGCAATTTAAAAGTCAAATGATACTCAAGAGAGATGACGTAATGATTATTTTGACTTATGATTGTCACGTTGTTTTACTTTGGAAAATTATTCAAAATTCATGTTAAACGCCCCTCAGAAACACTTGAGCAGAAAAATATAAGGCGGAGCTTCAGATCGCATCTGAAAGAACGAGGACGGAAAATTATTAATTTAACGCGTATTGAAGGTATGTTAAAAATAGTTTATCTTCGATGAGGAAGATTGTAGCAATTTTGAAGTCAAAACTTCTATATCCGGATATACCTGTCGCCAATATTCAACAGATAATTTCTACTAGTTGATGTGCATAACGCTGTACATCCGGTATACATGTACTAACTTTGGAGTGACAAACGAATCCCACTTCCTCAACTTACAAAGATTAAACAAACCGACATAAGAGCTAATCCTCAATAAATCGGAACATTCGCTGATCGTTTAAGTTTCGAGCTAGTTTTTGTTTTAATTCCTGATCAAGAATAACATCGAGTCTCACGCAAGAGAATTGCGTACTTTCCGTTCTTCGAGTTTAACCCGGTTGTAACACTTGCAGTTCTTGCGAAACGGAAAATATCGTACATCGAAAAACTCTCGAGCCGAAAATATCAGAGAGCAAAAGGAGATTCATAGAATAGCTTTGAATCAAAACCGAAATATCCTTAAATCAAACTAATGTCACTTACGGTTGAAAGTAATGCATCGACAAATAATTAGGCACTAAAATTAAATTGCTTGAAAGTGCCTTGTTATCGAGCAAGTTTAGCTGTTTTGTATTGAGCTGAGTCCAGCGGTAGGGGATGAGTGCGTTTAAAAATGCTATTCGCGTCATTTTAATTTTTCCCTCTCAAGAGGAAACATTACATTCTCTCCGTTTCATTTTCTATTTTTGATGCCAGGAATTTCATAATGACAGAAATCAGCTTGAATTGTTTACCTGTTGGAATGACATCAGTGGGGAAGAATGTCTATCCAGTCCTCAACACGTTGGATAAGTCCGATGATAAAGGAAATGACGTCACAACTGAGAATTTTGAAGGTAAATATTAATAAGACGTGACTTTCTGCATCGGAAGTGATCGCATTATTTTTACGTTTTGAACAAGAGTCTAGGAAGGCCTGTACATATACTACGAGATAGTGTGGACCTCCGCCGACCAAAAAAACTCACGCGTGTCCTCGCGTGCCTCCTCTCCCACAGTCGTGCACCCGCTCTTGGCAAAAGTCTTTGATTTTCCGTTTAAACCATTTCCCTTTTTTCACAAATTCTAAAGCATGTAAAGTTCTGGGTTTGGTAAAAATAAGATTGTCTTCGTATTCACTGCCAATTTTTTATTTATTTATTTTTTTACATCTCCTTGAACCCTATAAACATGACATGAAGAAAGTGTCAAACCTCTTAACCAGACAAGTGATTTGCAATACTGCTTCATAGTTGCAATACAATGAATTAGCCTCTCGAAACCAAGCATGTATCGCAATTAAAAGCTGAACTCTGACAAATGCTGCATAATTGGATAAACCAGCGGCCCCTCAAAAAACATCAAACACGATTTGGCACGCTAATGTAAAGCTGAGCTGCAAAGTGCACCTTTTGCTGAAAATAAGTAAGAAGTAGGTATTTTACCTTCGATATGGCGCTGATGTGAAATTATACTATTTCACAGTTTATCAAAAACCGTCTTTTGATCAATTTTATCTCATATTTTTTCATCAGGAGTTGATCCATGTCTACTGACGGGCTACCGTGAAATGGATGGAAGCACAAATGAGCAAGAAGAGGTGGAAGACTTGGAGGCCTCTGCTCAGGATTTCAACCTTGCACATGAGGAATTGGGATTTCAGGACGAATTGGGCTTTCTGTATCTTCCAATCAATCTACGCGCAATTTTTGATGGGTGAGAAAAAGACTTAGTTTTTATCGTCCAAATTCACTAGTTACTTTGTGTTAGTGGTAATGATTTGTAACTTCGAACCTTTCTGCCATTTGGAATGTCACGTGATCGATGTAAATTCCAAGGAGATGTGTAGTAGGAAATGTAGTCATAGAAAGCTCTAGTTTACTCAAGAATCAACGCAAAGACATTCTTCTCTGAGGCCTTGTTTGTAAAGCTTGGACAATTTTTACGACCGTGATCTATGCCAGCTATGAATTCAATCGAAGCGGTCGCCGTTAAAGCGGCTTATAATGGGTGAGTAGCTCTCTCTTATGCGGCTTATTTTCATATTTAGCGGACGCTAAATTCATACATTTCACTTCAATATTTGTCGAACTTAATTTATTATTTCTACTACGATTAGGACAATAATGGTTTTGTCCATGGAAAATCGAATAACTCTGGAGAAATTCTGCGATGAAATGCGAGATATATTCAGATTTGGCGAAGAAGACGAATTCACTATGAAATGGCTAGACGAAGAAGGTTAGTGGATGAGTGTTCCTTCGAAACGGTGCGATCTAAATAGGATTCTATATTGATACGCTACCGATCACATCACTTTAAATTTGGCCTAAAAGGCTTGTAGTGATGTTGTAACAACATTTATATTGAATCGTGCTGAGTTCTAAGAAGCTCAATAATTTGGAAAAATTCGCTCGCAGGTTTCGTCTGGAGTGGTTTCTAAATAAACATTTTTATCGATCCCACGATGTCGAAGCTGACCATATTGCCTAGAGTAATATATTTACAACTTAA